>NW_006408728.1:4398003-4429493 GCF_000296735.1 Chrysochloris asiatica | reverse complement strand
ACGCTACCAGAGCTCCTTTTACTATACTTTTAGTATAGTGACTCTGTATTCCTTCCATCTTCTCTTGATGCTTTCTGCATCATTCAATAATTTGTCCAGAGAATCTTTCAATAATAAAAGTCAAGGCTTGAATTTTTTCTTCAGTTCCTTCAGCTTGAGAAATGCTGAGCATGTTCTTCTTTTTTAGTTTTCTGACTCCAGATCTTTGGATTGTATTGTAATATTTGGCTTTATCTTGTCAAGCTAATCTTTGAAATTTTCTGTTCAGCTCTTGTACCTCTCATTTCTTCCATTTGCTTTAGCATCTCTATGCTGGAGAGCAAGTTTCAGTATCTCTTCTGACATCCATTTAGACTTATAAGTTGTGTTTTTCTAAAAATGTATCCATCTCTTCTGAGTTTTCAAATTTGTTGGAGTACAACTTTTTGCAGTATTCTCTTATTATCCTTTTGATTTCCTTTAGTTCTATTGTGACATCGCCCTACCCAGAGAAGCAGTGATGCCAGAGATGGAGGCAGAGACGATGATGTCGTGAAATGGAGTGGCTGGGGACTTTACACCCAGAGAGGGAGAGGGGCTGTATGCTGATGACAGGGGAGCAGGCTTGCAGGGTATACCCTGTGGTTGGTTGATGATGCATGGAGGGGATTGTAACCATGGCAGTGAAATGATATACAACAGGATGAACATAAACCTAATGTTCTCCCATGTAAAGTATCACATAATTCACAATAAAACATTAAAGAATAAATTTTAAAAATATATACTTCTACCTTTAAAAAACAAAACTAACCAAAACAGATAATGCAGTTATTTTCTTGAACATGTTTATTGTCTATTGAAGTTTACAGAGCTGATCATTAATTTTAAATCCAACAAATCATACAGTTTGTTTCATTTCAATGATTGCAATCCTCTCCAGGCAGTAAGTGTTACCCTACTTCCTCCCTATGGTTCCTATTTAATTATGGACTTGTTTGATGAACTTTTTGAAGCCCCTGCTTTAGGATAAGCACTGGAGTGCTAACCACAAGTTCAGTGGTTCAAACCTACCAGTTGCTCCTCAGAAACCGTATACAGCGTTGCTGAGTCCGAACCCACTCAACTGCACATAAAAACAATAACAGCATCATATACTTTGACTTAAGCTTTCTTTTTCAAGTTCAAATTTCAATTCATTTGTTAAAAACAAAACAAAAAACCTCTCATAGTTAAGTTTGCTCTCCCATACTATGCTTATTGAACAACTATGGTTTATTAAACTTGATTCTCCTCTGGAAATGGACCTTTATCTAGTCTTTCAACTTGTTCGTGCAAGAAATCACTTTTATTTTGGGGTACTAATAGCTCAGATGGGGTAACAAATTTGATTTCATTTTCATGAACTAGCTTTTCTAAGTTGCTGTTTTCCTATGTAAAATAAAATGAATTTTTTAAAAAAAATCGTACTCTTTGGCTCTTCCACCTTTGTGGAAGCATGACCTCCCCCCTGAAGAACATGGTAGCACGCCCTGAACCACTCAGGAGTAGGGGAGACTTTAATTAACAAAGCTCTATTAAGAGTCCTAGAGTCCTGGTATGGTGCTGTGAGTTAATGCACGGGACTGCAAAGTCACTTTGAACTGCAAGGTTGATGGTTCAAGCTCACCAGCCACTCCTTGGAAACCCTATACAGGGTTGTGATGGATCAGAACTGACTCAACGGCACTTAACAATAACAACAACTATAATTCCTCGTGTGGCACTATGGGATAAGCACTAGACCATAAGTTTCACTTCAACCACAAGGTTGTCAGCTCAAAACCACCAGCCACTCCTCAGAAACCCTATGTAGTGTCACTGTGAATCAAAACCCATTTGAAAGCACATAACAACAACACTAATAGAAAACGTAACTTTTGAGAAGTCTTACTAATATGTCATTGTTTTCCCTATAATTGCTGGTTATATAGAACCTTCTTTCTCTAGGATGCATATTTTTCCTCATCTCTAGATATATAGGATCAGCTCCGGACTGTGAACTATAAGGTTAGCAGTTCAAACCCACTAGCTGCTCATCAGAAACGCTATGCACAGTCGCTATGAGTCAGAACCGACTCAACAACACTTAACTACAACAAACATATCTATATCTGCATCTGTATTTGTATCTGTGTCTGTATATATAAAGAGATACCATGAGATTCATTAAAACTGGTGAACATATGGTATTTACCTAGAAGTCTCTTAGAGGTGAGATAACAGTGGTCTCGGCTATTATTTAGATAGTATTGCTTGTTTCTGTTCTACTTACTTGTGAGATTTATTGTATATCTATAAAATGTTCAGTGTTAACCTACATATCTTAAATTTTCTTTTTTAGTCAATAAATATTCATTATAGGGAGTACTTTACAAATTTTAAAGTACAAGTTAAAACATTTTACAGTACACAATCATATTTGAAAACTTCAGAATCTGGAATTTTATAGCAATGAATTAGAAAGAACATTATCTTAAAAAATAAAAAGAAGAAAAGATAATTCAGTTGAGAACTAAATTAGGTTTTCTTGTTGTAAGTGAAAAATTAATTAAGCAAAGCATAGAAAATCCCTTCTGTATTTCTTCCAATTTCTCCCTCTACAAAATTTTCACAGAAATAATTTTAATTTATAGAAGTCTCTATCTAGTGTGGCACTGTAGTATACTCACTAGATTAATAAACAGAAATGGAATTCTGGTGTGGCACTGTGGGTTAATGCACTGGACTGCAAAGTTGGTCTGAACCTCAAGGTCAGCAGTTCAAGCTCACCAGCTGCTCCTCAGAAACCCTATACAGGGTTGCTATGGGTCAGAACTGACTCAACAGTACTTAAAAACAAAAACAAAAAAATAACTAACTGAAAGGTCTGTGATTCAAACCCACCAGCCATTCCTTGGAAACCCTTTAGAGTGTCCCTATGTACCAGTACTGTATGAATTGGAACTGATGGCACTTAACAATAACATCCATATTTGAATAATGAAAATTGATTTTTGTTAGTTGAATCTCTTTTCCAAGTTATTTTAATAATCAAAATATTGCTTTGTTGTTGTTAGCCATCGAGTCAATTCTAATTCATAGAGACCTTCTCACAACAAAGTATTGCAGGTTAAGCTTTTATTTTTCTTGGGTTGACCATGGGTTACTAGGTTTGTATTAAATACTAGTGCAATCTTTGTAGATTTTATTTGGATAGAGTGAAGCCCCTCCCCAATTTTGACTTATTGTCAAAACTTATTTTACTCATTGCTTTGGTTGTCTGAAGTCCCTGTGTGAATCAACACACAAAAAATGAGTTGCTCTGTTAAAATACTGCCCATTAAAATTGTTTCTAGTGAGCATATTTTAATAAACTCTATCTCATTGTTAGAAAAATAATAATAATACTGCCTGTTGTTTCCTTCTTTGCTAGGTAACTAGTAAGTTGGAAGCCTTTGTGGTTGTTAGGAGCCCTATGTTGATTCCAACCCATGGCAGCCCTATGTACAACAAAATGAAACACTGCCAGGTCCTATGTCATACAGTTGTTATGTTTGAGCCTATTGCTGCTACCACTGTGCTAATCCATCTCATTGGGGGTCTGCTGCTTTTTCACTGACCCTCCACTTTGCCAAGCATGATGTCCTTTTCTAGGGACTGGTCCATCCTGATAATATGACTGAAGTATGAGAGATGAAGCCTTACCATCCTGGCTTCTAAGGAACATTCTGACCATACTTCTTCCAACATAGATGGTATCTCTTCTAATCACTTGACAGGTAGCTGTCTTCCAAATTTCTTGGCACAGATGAGTGAATGTGTGCCTCCAATGTTACAACAGTTTGTTGAACGATTTCAATTTGTATTACATCAATTCCTGGAGTGTTGTTTTTTGTCAATGCCTTCAGTACAACTAGAACGTCTTCCTTCAGTACCATTGGCTCTTGATCTTATGCTACCTCTTGAAATGGTTGAACATCAACCATTTGTTTTTGGTATTGTGACTCTGTTTACTCCTTCCATCTTCTTTTGATGCTGTCTGCATTATTCAATATCTTGTCCATTTTTGTTTTTGTTGTTAAGTGCCATCAAGTCGGTTCCGACACACAGCAACCCTGTGTAGGGTTTCCAAGGAGTGGCTGATGAGATTGAACCTCCAACTTTCTGGTTCAAACCAACATTGCTGTCCAGCGCATTAACCCACAGAGTCACAGATTCCTTCAGTATTACAAGTCGAAGTTTGAATTTTTTCTTCAGTTATTTCAGCTGAAGAAATGTTGAGTGTGTTCTTTCCTTTTGATTTTCTAACTTCAAGTCTTTGCATATTTCATTATAATATGTGACTCCGTTCTCAAGCTGTCCTTTGAAATCTTCTGTTCAGCTCTTTTACCTCCTCTTTCATTCTTTTTGCTTTAGCATCTCTATGCTGGAGAGCAAGTTTCAGCATCTCTCTGACATCCACTTTGGTCTTTTCTTTCTGTGTTGTCTTCTTAATGACCTCTTGCTTTCTTGTTTGATGTTCTTGATGTCACCCCACAATTCTTCTAGTCTTTGGTCATTTAGATCTAAAAAAAAAAAAAAAAAAAAGTTGTAGGTAAATTTTGCATCAACCATTGACTTCAGTGATATCTTAAGAAGATGTAACTCTCCTAAAGAAATACTTTCTCGATTCTGTTCTATAGTGATTATGAACTTTTTGAAGAGAAAACTTTAATATACATTGACTTTGCTTATCTAATGTAGTTGACTGACTCCATGGTAAGGGGCAAACTTCTTTTATAACACATTCCAATGTAATGCACTACAGTTCATCTCCTCTTCTTTGGTCTTTCTTTCAAGGCATTTATACATTGTTGTTGGGTGCTTTCAAGTTGATTCAAACTCATAGTGACCCTATGCACAACAGAAGGAAGCACTGCCCATGCCTGCAGCATCCTCACAGTTGTTGTTATGTTTAAGCCCATTGATGCTGCTACTGTGTCAGCCCATATCATTGGGAGTCTTCCTCTTTTTCATTGACCTTCCACTTTTCTAATCATGATGTCTTTCTCCAGGGACTGGTTGCTCCTGACAGCATGCCCAAAGTCTTCCAATCCTAGCTTTTAAGGAGCATTCTGGTTGTATTTCTATCAAGACAGATTTGTTTGTTCTTCTGGCAGGCCATTGTACCTTTAATATCCTTCTCCAGAACCATAATTCAATTGCATCCATTCTTCTATAGTCTTCTTTATTTACTATCCAAATTTCACATGCATATGAGGAAATTGAAAATACCATGGCTTGGATTAGGCATACCTTAATCCTCAAAGTGACATTTGTGCTCTTTAGAACTTTAAATAGGATTTTTGCAGCAGATTTGCCTAAAGCAGTAGGTTGTTTTATTTCTTGATTGCTGTTTCCATAAGCATTGATTATGGATCCAAACAAAATTAAGTCTTTGACAACTTAAAAATTTTCCCCATTTATCATATGTTATTCCAGTTCTGGTAGCGTAGTGGTTACGAATCGGGCTGCGAACCTTAAGGTCAGCAGTTCGAAACTACCAGCCGCTCCGTGGGAGAAAGATGAGGCTTTCTACTCCTGTAAATATTTACACCCTTGGAAACCCTGTACAGGGTCGCTATGGGTCGGAACCGACTCGATGGCACTTCACAGCAACAACAACAACATTCCAGTTGTGAAGGATTTTGTTTTCTTTACATTGAGGTAGAATCCATAATGAAGGCTGTAGTCTTTGGTTTTCATCAATAAGTATTTCAAGTCCTCTTTGCTTCCAGTAAACAAGGTTATAGCATCTCCACATTGTAGGTTATCAATGAATCTTTCACCAATCCTGATGCCATGTTCTTCTTCAGATAATACAGTTTTTTAGAACCATTGACTCTTGATCACATGCTACCTCTTGAAGTGGTTGAACACCAACTATTTCTTTTTGGTTCAATGACTCTGTGTATTCCTTCCATCTTCTTGTGGTGCTTTCTGCATCATTCAATATTTTGCCCATAGAATCCTTCAGTTCTTTAAGTAAACTTGAGAAATGCTGAGTGTGTTCTTCTCTTTTGATTTTCTAACTCCAGGTCTTTGCACATTTCGTTATAATACTTGATTTTCTGCCTCCACAATGATCTGGTGGTGGTAGTGGTTTTGTGCTGTGGAGTTGTTTACGACTCATAGTGACCCTCTCTAGGGTTTCTGAGGCTGTAAATCTTTACAGGAGCAGAAAGCCTTAACTTTCTCCCACAGAACTGCTGGTAGTTTTGAACTGCTGACTTTGAGGTTAGCAGCCCAACTAGTTACCACTATGCTACAAGAGAGCTTCTTCCACGATGATTTATATCCTCAGAAACCCTATGCAGGGTCATTATGAGTCAATACTAACTCCACGGCATACTACCACCATCAACAACTAGGCCCTGTTGTGGCACTGTAGGAAAAGAAAGGTTGGCAGTTCAAACCCATAAGCATCTCTTCTTAAGCCCTTTAAAGGTCACTAGGAGTTGGAAATAACTCCACAGCATATCACTTTTACCTCCTCATTTCTCTCTCTCTCTCTTTTTTATTTTTTCTGCTTTGCTGGAAAGCATGTTTTAGAGTTTTTTCTGACATCCACTTTGGTGGGCTTGAACCACCAACCATTGGTTCTCAATGCAGTGCTTAGCGTATGGAGCCACTCAGTTGCTTTTGAGTTGACTCTGACTCATGGTGATCCCATATGTGTCAGAGTAGCTCCATAGAATTTTTAGTAGCTGATTTTTAAGAAGTAGATTGTAAGACCTATTTTCTGAGCCATCTCCCAACATTTGTTTAGGAGTCAAACACATTAACTGATTATACCACCACAGAACTCCAAAAGCTCAATTGTTTCCTTGGTGCTGCAAGATAATGCACTGGAACACAAGGTCAGTTTGAACCACAAAGTCAACAGTTCAAACCTCACAAGCTACTCCACGGAAACCCTATACAGAGTTGCTATGAGTCAGAACTATCTTGATGGCACATAACAACAACAACAATTCACCATGAAATAATAATGATAATAACAATTGCAAGCTAAATGGCAATGTAAGCTTAGCATTTGGCCTTTCTCTGTTATTTAGTAAATCTGTGATATTTGGAAATTGTAAAGTGGAGCCAGTGAAGAATGGGAAATGAAATATTCATTGCTAGAGGTAATTTGATTGAGATTTCCTAAGTAAGAAGGGCTAGAAACTGCTTAAAATATCGTCTCTCTTTCTAGCCACAGTTATTCTCTTAATCTATTTTGTCCCATCACCTAAAAATTCTTGAATGCATAATTTTGTTTTTGTTGCTTTATTGTTAATGGAAGAAAGAACATAGAATTAAAAGGAAACAATGTTATTGTTGTTGTTAAGTGTCAATGAGTCGGTTCCGACCCATAGCGACCCTGTATAGGGTTTCCGAGGAGCAGCTGGTGAGCTTGAACCACTGATCTTGCAGTTCAAACGGCTTTGCAGTGTGGTGCATTAACCCACAGCGCCACACCAGGACTCCAAAAATACGAATGTTGAAATAATTTTTATATTAGGAATTATTTGAAATTGATATATTTTAAATGTATGTCAAGGCAGGAAACATTTGCCACATATTCAACCTTATATTGGGAAAATGTGAATTGTAGATTTTAAACAAAAAGAAACTTGTTATTAAGTATATTTGTTATTAAGATTCTGTCATTTAATAGAATACAGTGTTAATCTCTCATTGTGTATCTCTGAAATTTTGTCTTCTTTGTTAACTGAAGTTAATAGCCATATTGGAGTTTAGATATAGAATTATTACAAATTCAGAATATAACTTTCAAGATAGATTGTCTGTTCCTTGCATATGTGTTTTGTTTCCAATGCACCATCTCCTGGCTAATTAAGGAATTAATAATCTTCCACCTAGCATTTAATAGTTCAAATTCTGGGTTCTCTAATAGAACTTTCTACAATGATAAAAATGTTCTATATTTTTACCTTCCCTCATGATAGCAGCAACTAGACACATATGACAACTGAGTAATTGCAATTTGGTTAGTATACCTGTGAAGTTTAATATTTTTAATGATATTTATTGAAGTTTTTTTATGAAAGTTTGTACAGCATGTTAGGTTTCCATCTGACAATGTTCATACAATTGTTCAATGACATTTGTTATATTTAACACAGTGTGTCAACATACTCTTTGCGTTCTGTTTGTTTCCTTTCTAATGCTTTAATTTCTCTGTCTCCCTATCTTCTCATCTTTGATTTTAAGAAATTGTTTGCCTTTTGGGCACTGTTCTTATGGGCGATATCCTTTGTTATGTGTGATACTGCTTTTTTCAATAAAAGGTGATTTCAAGCATATGCTCAGTTCTATGTTTAAAGAGTTTCTCAGGGTGTTAGACTCAAGGGCATCCTCTGTTCTCTACTATTCCAATTTGTCTGGAACAATAGTTAAACATTTGAGTTCTGCTCCATATTTTTTTGCTCCCCTTGTATCTGACTGACTATTGTGGACAGAATGGCCAGTGGTGGTAAGTGGGCACCATCTAGTTCTTTCAGTCTCAGGGTAGATAAGGTTATAATACTTGTACACTTGTTTTTTCTCTGTGCTTTGGTTGCCCATTTACTGTTTTGCTCCTGATGAGTTGAGACCTGTAATTGAGGCTTAGGTGACCGCTTGTAAGCTTTTAAGACCTAGGGAGTTCGTTTTTTTAATTTATTTAATTTTAGATAATTAAATTTAAGTAGGCACTTCTGCCTTGTGGCTACCATGTTGGACAACACAGCATAAGTTCATTCTGGAGAAAGCAAAAAGAAAAATATAGCAAGAGTAAAAGTTTTAGATACTTATTGTAACTACTACATAAATAAACTATTATCCTGGTTCATTTGAATTTTTGTCATTCAAGAATGATGCCACCATTTTAGAGGCTGTAGCCACTTCTTCATATTTCCCTTGATGAGAAATCATTTGGGAATGTTGCATTTGATTTTATGTCTTTTAGGATTTCAGTGGTCCTTAGTTTCTTGTCCCTACAATTGCGTTCTGGTATTTGTTGTCTGTTGGTTTGTTTTTTATTTGCCATTCTTTGTGCTTTGTAGGTCTAGCCACCTACCTGTCTTTTGAGTTTTTAAGTCAAAATCTCAGGGCGCAAGGATCCTAGGGTTCATGTGGGGAGCAGTACCTGCTGCTGCTGCTGCTGCTGTATGCCATCAAGTCAGTTCCTACTCACCTGTATAGGATTTCTCAGACTATAAATCTTCACAGGAGAAGAAAGCCTCATGCTTCTCCTGAGGATCAGTTGGTGGATTGGAACACATAACATACTACACTACCGGGGCTCCTTCAGTACATCGTGTTGTTAAATGTTGTTGAGTTAGTTCTGACTCACAGCGGCCACATACAAGATTTCTGAGGAGCAGCTGGTGGGTACTTATTTTTGTCATCCTCTATCATACTATATAATGTATTGGAATACTAAAGTTAATAAGAGCAAATTATTAAAAAATAATTTTAGTATATGGTCTCTACTATTCAAGCTTTGTTCTAAATGTTTTATATATTAGCTCATCTAATCCATAATAACCCAGTATTGTCTTCATTAAGGTGTAGACAGACACTGTGAGCCAACAAGTCAGGAATTTGAATCTTAACTAAATTTTTCAGTGATTTTAGGAAAATTCTTTAACCTTTTTGAGGTCTAGTTGCATTATCTGTAAAATAGCCATAATAGTTCATAGGCTTATTGTGGAAAATAAGTAACAAATCTAGAATTAGATTGTTATTTGTTGGTGTCATCCCGTCAATTTCAAATTATAGTGTCCCTTGCACAATACAGTGAAACACTGTCTGGTCCTGCGCCATCCTCACAATTGCTGCTGTGTTTGAGCCCATTGTTGCTGACACTGTGTCAATCCATCTCGTTAACAATCTTCTTTTTCACTGACTCTGTAGTTCACTTAGCATGATATCCTTCTCCAGGGACTGGAAACTCCTGATAACACGTCTGAAGCATGTAAGACAGAGTCTCGCCATCCTTGCTTATAAGGAACATTTTAACTGTACTTCTTCCAATACAGATTTTTTTATTCTTTTGTTAACTCCTGGTATATTCAATAGCCTCTACCATAGTTCTAATGCATTAATACTTCTTCAGTTTTCCTTATTCATTGTCCAGCTATTGCATATTTAGGAACAATTGAAAACACCATGATACTGTCACCACTACACTAACATGTTTCCTTTGAAATGTATGTTAGATAAATATTTATTGGATGAATGAATCAACATATCAGAAGTTTTCTAAAATACTCTAAATATACCAACTGCCACTGAGTTGATGGAGACTCTTAGTGAGCCTACAGGACAGAGAAGAACTGCTCTTTAGAAGCAGGGTTGTTGTTGTTGTTAAGTGCCGTCGAGTCGGTTCTGACCCATAGTGGCCCTGTATAGGGTTTCTGAGGAATGGCTGGTGAGCTTGAACTGCCGACCTTGCAGTTCAAACGGCTTTGCTGTCTGGCGCATTAACCCACAGCACCAAACCAGGACTCCTTAGAAGCAGGGTAGAGGACCTTTTTTTCTGCATATGAGGTTATTGAAAATACCATTGCATTGTTGTTATTGTTGTTGTTAGGTGCCATCAAGTCAGTACTAACTCATAAGCTACCGTATGCACAGCAGAACGAAACACTGCCCGATCCTGGGCCAACCTCACTACTGTTGCCACGCTTGAGTCCATTGATGCTGCTACTTGGCCAATCCATCTCGTTGGGGGTCTTCCTCTTTTTCTCTGACCCTCCACCTTACTAAACATGATATCCTTCTCAAGAGACTAGTCCCTCCCAACAATATGTCTCAAGTATGAGAGACGAACTTTGATCATCTTGGCCTCCAGGGAACACTCTGGCTGCACTTCTTCCAAAATGGATCTACTGGTTCTTTTGGCAGTCCATGGCACTTTCAGTGTTCTCCTCCAACCCCATAACTCAAAAGCATCATTCCAAAGAGAGGTGACCCAACAGAATGCAGAAATCATCGGACAATCTTGTTGAAATTCTATGTGAATAAAGTTTTACTAAAGGTAATACAAAATGGCTGCAAGCATACATTGACAGAGAACTTCCAGAGGTTCAAGCCGGATTCAGAAGAGGCTGTGGAATGAGAGATATCATTGTTGATGACCGATGGATCTTGATTGAAAGCAGAGACTATCAGAAAGATGTTTACCTGTGCTTTATTGACTAAGCAAAGGCTTTGGATTGTGTGGATCATGACAAGCTATGGACAGCATTGAGAAGTATGAGTATTCTGGAACCAGGGCATTAGGGGTGAGTTAATTAAATGTTTGATGAAAAATAGCCAGCTAATTTTTAAGTTGATAAGTTTGTATGACCTGTGAATATTATAAATTTTGGCAGAAATTTCTAAGCAAGGTAGAGGGACTTTTTTTCTGCCAAAATTTATAATATCATTCATAGGTCATACAAACTTATCAACCAGGAGTCCTGGTGTGGCTCTGGGGGCTAATGTGTCAGACAGCAAAATCATTTGAACTGCAGGGTCGGTGTCTCAAGCTTACCAGCTGCTTCTTGGAAACCCTATACAGGGTTGCTATGGGTCGCAGTTGACTCGATGGCACTTAGCAACAACAACAATGCCATGGTATTTTCAATAACCTCATATACACGCAAAAGCTGGGCAGTGAATAAGGAAGACCATAGAAGAATTGATGCTTTTGAGTTATGGTGTTGGAGAATATTGAAAGTGCCATGTGTCTTGGAGGCCAGGATGGCTAAACTTCATCTCTCATATTTCGGACATATTGTCAGAAGGGACAAGTCGCTGGAGAAGGATATCATGTTTGGTCAGGTGGAGAGTCAGAGAAAAAGAGGAAGACCCCCAGCAAGATAGATTGGCCAAGTGGCAGCATCAATGGGCTCAAGCGTGGCAACAATTGTGAGGTTGGCCCAGGATCCGGCAGTGTTTCATTCTGTTGCACATAGGGTCACTATGAGTCAGTACTGACTCGATGGTACCTAACAACAACAACAATGTGATGGCTGAAACTGCGTCTGCCTTGTCAGGGCCAGACCAAATGATTTCATGGGCCTTATAAAGTTTAAAATTAAGAAAGGTGTGTGTCATACTTATTCAATCTGTATACTGAGCAAATACTTTGAGAAGCTGGATTAATTGAGGAAAAATGCGGCATCAAGATTGGAGGAAGACTCATTAATAACCTATGAGATACAGATGATACAACCTTGCCTGCTGAAAGCAAAGAAGATTTAAAATACTTATTGATGACGATCAAAGATGACAGCCTTTGGTGTGGGTTGCATCTCAATATAAAGAAAACAAAGATCCTCACCACTGGACCAATCAACAACCTCCATATCAACGGAGAAAGATTGAAGTTGTCATAGATTTCATTTTGCTCAGATCAACCTTCAACACTCATGGAAGCAGCAGTCAAGAAATCAAATGATGTATTGCATTGGCAAATCTGCTACACAAGACCTTTTTAAAATGTTGAAGAGCAAAAATGTCAGTTTAAGGACTAAGGTGTGCCTGATCCAAGTCATGGAATTTTCAATAACCTTATATGAATGTGAAAGTTGAACAGTGAATAAGGAATACCATAAAAGAATTGATGCATTTGAGTTGTGGTGTTGGAGGAGAATATTAAGAGTACCATGGACTGCCAAAAATAAAACTGATCTGTGCTTTAAAAAGTACAGTCAGAATGCTTCTTGGAAGCCAAGATGGCCAGACTTCGTCTCTTATACTTTGGACATATCAGGAGACACTGGAGAAGGGTATCATGTTTGGTAAAGTGGAGGGTCGAAGAAAAAGAGGAAGACCTCCAACAAGATGGATTAGCACAGTGGCAGCAGCAATGGGTTTAAATACAGCAATGATTGTTAGGTTGGCACAGAACCAGGTAGTGTTTCATTCTGTTGTGCATAGGGTCTCTATGAGTCAGTTATGGCTTGATGGCACCTAACAACAGCAACATACAGCCCTTAGGACTCCTGGTATGGCACTGTAGGGGCAACCCTGGACTGTGAACCATAAGATTGAAAGTTCGAACCCATCAGCTGTTCTTCAGAAACCCTATGCAGTGTAGCTATGAGTAGGAAACTACTTGATGCCAACTAACAAAACAACAACGTAAGTCCTGAAGACAGAACGTCCCCCCCTCCCCCACCACCCCCACTAGAGTTTCTGATATTGTAAATCTTTATGGGAGCAGACACCTCATCTTTCTTCCATGCAGTAGCTGGTGGATTTGAATCTGCAAACTTTCAGTTAACAGTCCAGTACTTAACCCACAGCAAAACCAGGTTTCCTTCTAAATATAGCAGTAGTGGATAACATTTTAAACTGTTGCTTAGGTGATTCAAAATATTAGCCTTCTCTGATTAATTTTTGGTTGTAATTTAATCACCAGGAAGAGAAAATTCTATGCCTTTGCCCTTCTTACCAGAATCATAGCAACAATAAATCATTTGCAGCTGACTAAGAGGAAACCTGCCTAGAGTGTGAAGATAACATTATCAATTTCCAAGAGAGTTATGCAGAATTCTGTCTTCCTTAGTCTTTGCAGGAAGTCCCTGGGTTGTGCAAATGATTTTTGCTGGGCTAGTAAACTAACCAAAAGGTTAGAGGTTTGAGTTCACCCAACAGGCTACAGAAGAAAGTCCTAGCGATCCTCTTATAAAGCTTGTTTTCAAATGCTGTAAAGTCAGTTCTGACTCATCGCAATCCTGTATAGGATTTCTAAGAAGCAGGTGGTGGGTTCGAACCACTGACCTTACTATATAAGATCAGAGTGATTGAAAACACTAATGAGTAGTTCTGTTCTTACTCACATAATGTCACAATCAACTTCATGGCCATGTGCTTCTTTGTTTTATTTTCTTTTCAATCTTTGCAGGCAGAATCAAAGCAATTTTCATTAGTGACCACTTATAATCTTCTATTAAGAATGTACTCATAAAGTATATTTATTTTTCTTCTTATTACCAGATAATGAGTATTGAATTTTTTGAAGCCTTTAGTGAGAAGTTAAAATAAAAAGAACAAATGTTGTTTTTACCTAAAATTTCCCTAAAAGATCACTGTGTTCCCATTGCTTTGTTATGGATGATGATGATGGTGTTTGATGGTTGATGCTGGTGATGATGCTGATCGTGATGGTAGTGATAATGGAATGATAAGGTGATGATGGTGGTTATGAAATGAATTTAAAATCAACAGGTTAAATAGATGACTTCTCTCCAAGCCTAAAATTAGACTCTGGCCTTCTATAGAAAATGTTAGCACTGTATTTTCCTAATAAAAATAAGGTATCACATAAATTAAGAAATTAAGATTAGATTTGTCATGGAAAAATTACTTCATTTTATTGATGGAGGTAAACTATTTCAATTCCATGTTTTTATTCCATTAAAAATAAAGTAAAAGAAATGTTAAAACAGACTTCTGAGAGTGGCTTTAAGTTTACAGAAAGGTGCCATATTCCCTCTTCTCCCCACTTCTTCCTGTATATTATTTCTTCTATTATTAAATTATTAAGATTTTGCATTCATGCAATGTTGTTGTTGCTGTTAGGTGCCATTGAGTAGGTACCAACTCATAGCGACCTTATACACAAAAGAATGAAACACTGCCCGATCCTGGGCCAACCTCACTACTGTTGCCACGCTTGAGTCCATCGATGCTGCCACTTGGCCAATCCATCTCGCTGGGGAACTTCCTATTTTTCTCTGACCCTCCACCTTACCAAACATGATATCCTTCTCCAGCGACTGATCCCTTCTGACAATATGTCTGAATGCAATAAATTTGTTTAATTTAATAAACCAATATTGACACATGATGATTGGCTAAAGTCTAAAATTTACATTAGAATTCACCCCTTGTGTTAATGGTCCTGTGGATTTTGACAAATAAGTACGAGAAGGAATCTTTTTTTATTTTTTAATGAATTAAACATTTAGCAGTTGAACCAAATAAAGTAATGCACATTGTATTCTTATTTAACGTAATCAAGTAAAGGTTAAATCACTTTGATCATCTTTAATCAACTGTTATTTGGTTGAAATCCAGTTTTGTTTCTCTGTGTTTGTTCATGGCCTTTCTGATTTTCTTATCATCAGCAGGAATATTCTTACCAGGGCAATGGTAGATTTCTTACCTTCTTTAGGAAGATGTCATCCTATCTGTATGTTACAGACTTATTTCACAATCTGGAGCAACACTCTTTATCCA
Source organism: Chrysochloris asiatica (assembly GCF_000296735.1). NCBI lineage: Eukaryota > Metazoa > Chordata > Mammalia > Afrosoricida > Chrysochloridae > Chrysochloris > Chrysochloris asiatica. Next base: position 4,414,226 of record NW_006408728.1, on the reverse strand, counting down.
GGCTTAATTTGCTAAATGACCTCTTAGCTCTCTGCATCCTGGTTTGGCTAAATGATGTTAGCTTTCACTTTGCTATCTGAACTGCAGAGACTACCAGTGGGAACCTTGCTGGGAGAGATGCCAGGCCAACTTTGGCAGACTCTTTTGGAAGGAACCATGTTTAAATGAAATTCTAAAAGCTCCTCCAGCAAATTTATGTCACTATGAGCTAAACATGAGAAACACATTTTGTGAAGTATAGATATTCAATATATTTTTAAGAGAAAGAAATTTTCTGTCTTCCTCCTCATCTCCTTAAGGTTCTCTGCCAGCCCCCTTGCCCTCTTCCACTCCCAGCTTCAGTAGTCCTCCAGCCTTTTAGGACTGATAGACTCCAGGTGAAATCACAATCTGGGTTTACTGATTGTGGCCAGTCTTTCTTTTACCTCCCACATTTTCCTAGCCTTATGTTCACCAAGAAGGATCCAAGGATCCATGGGATAATGAGATTATCAACTAGGTCCACAGGCCGGAAAAACCTTTCAAACATTAACTTCAAAGACTAGATCATCATAATTTAAGAAATGCAATGTAAACAGGAAAAAAAAATGGGTGGGCGATTGTAAACTGCTAGTGATTAAGTGCTAATAGGGTCTTTGGGCTGTGTAGCTGCCTGTATCCAGTACTGCCAATTATATCTCTCTCAAATGTATGAAGAGTCCTTAAATTGATTTTTCTTAGTGAACCTAACACATCATTTGTAGTCTCAGTTACAGTGAGAGAATACATTAGCAGTATATCCAGTTCTCACTGATTAACTGAATTTAGCAATTTCACCTATAGCAAAAACATAAGTAAGTGGAAAGCAAACTTCAGGACAGCTTGGCTTTTCTGGGTATCCCTAGAATTTAATACACTATTGTGTTAATTGATTTGATTTTGTTAATACTCATGGAATCTATGTATTTCATAAATTATGGAAATGAATTTATTTTCATTATCTTCATTGATTGGGAATGTTTACTAACAGTATTTCTTTAGTAGCTCTATAGGATTAGCCACAAGGTCAGTAGTTCAAACCCACCAGCTGCGCCTCGAGAGAAAGATGAGGCTTTTTCCTTCTGTAAAGATTTACAGCTTTGGAAACCCTATACAGGGTCTCTATGAATCAGAACCAACCCCATGGCATGCAAAACAGTCTTCTTTGAAGGTTTATTCCTTCTGTATAGAAATGTAGATATAAAACATGCCATTGATTAGGCCAGAGTTCCTTTCAGCTAATTTTTGATTTCTTACAATGGATTCCTGATTTTTTTAAGTTTGATTCTTGATTTAATGCTTCCTTTTCAGAAGCTTTTTATAATGCAATAAGAGGTTTCAATAACTGATAGTTTTTAGTATATCTTGTGCATTCAGTGGCATGAGGGAAATGCTCAGTGTTGCAGAATCTTGAGGGAGTGGCAGATATTAGCGGTCAAAGCCAAGTAATAATTCATGGCCTGCATTCCATCAACAGTTCTAAGTGTCTGTTAAATGAAAGCCACTGCATAACATGCAAGGAATGTAAAATTCTGTGGAATGTAATGGAATATGGAATCATATGAAATACATGATCTCCAACCCCAACACATTTATAATCTAGTAAATAAAAAGAGAAAGATTAGTCCAAACAAAGCAGACAGCATAGTCAGGACAAGTTGTGGTCCAAATCTGTGTTCACTGTCCAGAAAGAGCCAAAGGCGCTCTTTAGAGATTTGGCCTGCACACAGGTTTATATTGAGGATGTAGATAGAAACCAGTGGTCAGCTTGTGGGGCCCAGGGTCACATGGTCAACAGTGGAGACACAGAAACATGACATTAGGATAAACCTCATTTAGTTTCCAAGAGAATTTATATGCCTTTCATTTGTTACTTTTGTTTTCTCTCCTACATAGGAAGGGTCAGATCCCTGGTGGGATCATCATAGAGGAAGGCAATAAATGTATGATAATGAGAAGCCTATACATGTGCTAACAAAAGAAGCTCATCACACCAATTTCTGATGTATTGTTTTCTTTTTATTTGCAGAACCACCCAAAGTCACTGTGATGCCCAAGAATCAGTCTTTCACAGGAGGGTCTGAGGTCTCCATCATGTGTTCAGTAACAGGTTATCCCAAACCAAAGATCTCCTGGACCTTGAACAATATGTTTATCATGGGTTCACACAGGTACTGGGTTTGTATCATGTTCTCTGTTTCGATTGAGTGAGAAAAAAATGATGACGTTCCCGGATAAAACTGATCTGAGCAAATCCCTAAGATTAAGTGAGATTTAACCAAAACCCTCACAGCTTTAGATTTCTTAAACAGGCCAGGAAATGTCAAAAAATATATGTAAAGTCTGTGGTTATTAAGTTTGAATTCACTAGCTAGAACTAAGTACTTTCTAATACTTTGTGTTGCATGTGATAGCACTGCATTATAATAGTTGTTTTACCTTGGATAATTAAAATGAGGGTGATAAATATTCTATGGAGTAAAGGAACATGTACCTTTAACAAATCAAATAAAGGTACAGTTTTGGAATTTAACAGAAGAAAGAAGAAGAAACAAAGTACACAATAGTAGTTTTGATTAAAGTGGGTTACAGACATTTTTGTAACTACTGTCCACTTTTTTCATACTACATTTGTGAGACGCTTTGTTCTTCTGGATGCTTTTCTAAAGACATTGAATCTTCTTATACTCGAAGAGTGTAACCAATATGAGGAACATAAACAATGAACTTTCCAACCATCGGCCTTCCATTACTCTGGGTTTGGCATAAGGAGGAAGGCTTAGGTATGATCCAGGAAGTTAAGCCAGATTCTATTCCTAGACTCACTCATCACTGACTCACTATGTGACAAGAGACATTTCATCCCTAAGGTTTATATTATGAGGAATACTTTAGCATAGCAGTGCACCACATGGAACAAGATTGCCTGGGTGAAAATTCCATTTCTTCTACTTTCTTGTTCTGACCTTGGGCAAGTTATGTAACTTCTTTGTATATTTGTGAAATACAGATAATGATGTTGTTGTTAAGTGCCATCAAGTGGGTTCCGACTCATAGTAGCCCTGTATAGGGTTTCTAAGGAGCAACAGGTGACTTTGCATTGCTGACCTTGCAGTTCAAAATGGTCTTTCAGTCCGTTGCATTATCCCACAGTGCACATCAATAATAGTGTCTAATGTATTGGGTTGTTATGGAGATTCAAATATTAGTAAATGAAAAATTCCTAGAACAATCCATGGCACATAGCAAATATGAGGTACATGTGATTAATGTTATTATTATTATTATACCTTTGCTTAAAAAGTTATGATGCTAATCATTTTTGCAATGAACATCAAAAATATGAGTTTGAGATATTTGAAGGAAAGATGATACATTTATTGTGGTATTTTCAATTTTCTTTTTGTTTGTTTATTATCCATAGGTATAGAATGACCTCAGATGGTACCTTATTTATCAAAAATGCAGTTCCCAAAGATGCAGGGATATATGGCTGCATGGCAAGTAATTCAGCTGGGATAGATGAACAGACGTCTACCCTTAGATACATTGGCAAGTATTATTAGTTTAAAAGGCAATTGAAATAAATGATTTCCATAAAAATCAAAGTTAAAAAATTATTCTGAAAATTTATAGTAGAGATTTATACTTAATACTGTAATTCAATTATCCACTTCACACATTGATTAAAGAAAATATTATAACTTATTTAAATCCAAAGTGCAGGGAGTGAATAGCTTCTTTAGTCAACAGAAACCAATGAAGCTTCCAGTTTAAGAGAATTTCAGGTTATCCAGAGTTTTACCCTCCATGATTCATCTGCTCTCTATAATATTTAATTTTCAAATTAATGAATTCTGTATCTTTTTAACTTTTCTCAGTTTCTATTTTCCATTTCTCCTTTACAGTCAAAACTATTTATACTCTTTCTGCCCTTTGACTTGTCTAAGGATGATTTTCATTTTCCATCACTTTCTGACCTCCACACACAAACATTTATTGAAGGTCTGTTGCATGGTAATGGTTCTGTAGATATTTCTACTAAGAGGTTCTTTCTTAATCAAATAGTGATAAAGACCCTAGAAGCTGAGTGTTCGTTTATGAAATATGGATATTGAATGGCTAGCAATTTACCCTCTCTCTCATCCTTAGTCTCCATTCATTCAGATAAGGAAATGAAAACTGGCAATGGAAACAAAGGGATATAACACAAGTCACAAAAATGATAGATGATTGACTTTGGAGTGGACAGCTGAGAGAAGAAACCAAAGCAGCTCAGGTCTTAAACCTGGAAGCAGGAAAAGAAATGGTCTCATTTGTAAGAGGAGGCTTCAAATAGCTCATGAGAAAATCGAATTATCTTTTAATTTCATTTTCCTATGAACTTTTTGAAGCCCCCTTATACAAATGAGGGAAATGACATCGAGAGAATAAATTTGAAATGAAAGATGGACTCCTATTTGGAGCTAACTAAATAAAAATGTTTGCAGAACACCCAGTTGGAAAAGGAACAGTCAGTTGGGAATATAGAATGAGTGTTTGACACATAACTCAATATTGGAGAAATAAATTTTGGTTCATTTACATAAGCATGAAAATATTCACCACAGGTATTTAATTAGTTATGCACCCAGAGTATGCAAAGAATTTAAAAAAAAGGAATGTCACAGTGTCCTCACCTTCCAGAAACTTACATGAGCGTGATAGAAACATAAAAGAAAGGGATATACCAAGATTGAGAGACAAGTACTACAGTGAGAAGTGGGCAGAAGGGAAGATTAGTTTTAGCTGTGGAATTTACAAATCATTCTAAAAGGAAGTGGGACTTAAATTCAGTCTAGAAGAATGAGTGGGATTTGAAGAGTGTGTCAAAGGACATTTCAGGCATAGGAAACAGCTTTAACTGTTTTGAAAGAGAGTCACAAAAAACAAACCCACTACTGTCAAGTCTATTCTGACTCATAGTGACCCTATTGTTATTGTTGTTAAATGCCATCTAGTCAGTTCTGACCCATAGCAAACCAGTATAGGGTTTCCGAGGAGGAGCAGCTCTCCAGCACATTAACCCACAGCGCCATGCCAGGCAGGACTCCAGAGTAAGATAGCTCCTAAGGTTTTCCAGTCTGTAAAGCAGATTGCCTCATCTTTCTCCCCCAGCAGCTTGTGTGTTCAAACCACTGACCCTTTTGGTTAGCAGCCCAATATAATCCATATTTGAGATGTTAACTCTTAGCTTTGTTTGAAACAGGGCTTAGAACCATTTCATTTTACCCCTACTGAGAATGTATGTTTCCAGCCCATATAAACTGAATTAGAATCTATAGTTTAACTGGATCACCAGGTAATTCTTAGGTAAGCACTTATAAGATCTTGTTAAAATGTAGATTCTGATTCTTCTATTTGGGCTGGAAATGAAAATTCTAAGCAAGAGATCAATCCAGAATGATTTAAACCAGGGTTCCAAGCCCTGGTTTAAAACTACCTCAATTCAAATTGTTGTTAGTAGTAAGTGCCCTTGAGTTGGTTCTAACCCTGAATAGGGTTTCCCAGGAGTGGCTGGTGAATTTGAACCACTGACCTTGCGGTTCAAACTGACCTTGCAGTCCAGTGCATAATCCCTCAGCACCACACCAGGACTCCCTAGGATATTGTTGTTGTTGTTGTTGTTGGATGCCACTGAGTTGGTTGTGACCCATAGCAACCCTGTATAGGATTTCCGAGGAGTAGCTGGGTAGCTTTGAACTGCCGAGATTGTGGTTCAAACTGACTTTAAAGTCCAGCACATTAACCCACAGCACCACACCAGAACTCTCCCCAGTACATTAGGAAATCCTAAAATGTCCAGATCAGAGAGAGTATGTAATGAATAAAACATCAGGTGTGAGGGCGAAGTAAACAGAGCTAGCTAAGGAAAGACACTTAAGAAATATCTGCATATAATATCAAACGGAAAAGTAGAGTCAAATCCAGAAACTTGTTTTTAAAAAAAAAAAAAAAAAATAGGTGAAAATCCAACCTTAGACTAAATAGCTCTGTAATTAGATATGAATATCCTTAAAAATCAGGTAGACAGTGTTACAAACAAATTCACTGGCAATTGTATTATCAAAGCTTAATTTAACTAAGTCAGTCTTATCAGTCTGTCTCTTTTTATTATTTTTCTAGCATTATTACTATTATCCCTGTCACTGTTCTTTTAGCAATGTATTCAGCTTCCCAAGATTATGTTTTGCTCTTTTCCATTAAAACTTATTAATACATTTCTTAAATCTTTTGATTCTGCATTATCATAATTATTTTGTAGATTTTTCATTAGTTCTGCTAATATGCTGTATTTTGGGCCATAACATTCAATCACATATGTCCATATGCAAGTATATTAGAAGAGTTTCCTTTTTAAAATAAATACTGAAATAGCCGTGAGCACGTAAATACTGGTAGATTATTTTATTGAGTCATTGAGTAAACATAAACAGAGTACTGGTGATATTATACTAAGCACTGACTATTTGCATGCTTGTTCTTTTCAGAAGCCCCCAAATTGATGGTAGTTCAAAGTGAGCTCTTGGTTGCCCTTGGAGACACAACAGTTTTGGAATGTAAAACCTCTGGTGTTCCCCCACCTCAAGTCAGATGGTTCAAGGGTATGTTTCTAAGCACATTCATGTCTGATACACACTTGGTTTTGCCTTTTCTTTTTCTTTTTTAAATGATTTGTTAAAAATTTGTTTTGGTGTGTGACTTAGCAGCCCCATAAAATGTGTTTATGATCTCACTGGGAATGATAACTCAAAATTCTGAACTCTAAATTTCAGGATTTGACATCTGGTGTGGATTATAAATCCATGAAAACCAAGGAAGGAAAAGTCTTCCTTTGGTAATCCAGCTGAACATTAATTCTCCTTGTTGTTTAGGATTGCGTCCTGTAGAAAAATTTCCAGGAATACTCAATTAATGTTTAAAATAGCCTCACTGATTTCAGTTCACCTTTCTTAGAGAAGATAGCTCTCATCATTAAAAAGTTACCCAGATTCTCCAAGATACTGTCTATGAAGTGCTTCCATAAAGGCACACTTTGAAGTTTACAATGAAAGACAAATGTTTGAGTATTCCAGGGCCAGCTTCGTCATGAATGGCAGAGAGTGGTATCAAGTATTGGCATTAACTTTCTGTCTTCATTACAAAAAGATTACATCTCTGTGATTCTATAATAACAGTAATATGAGAATACCCTTGGGTCCTGGTCCAAGCTGTTGCTGATAATAGGAATCTGTGCAAAAAGCCCTACTTCTGCTTCTGTCTCAGTATTTCCAATTTATGAAAAAGAATAATTCCCACAAACACCCTAATAGGGAGGTTGCTAGGATTATTGAGATTCTGTTTGCAAAATAATTTTTAATCTTCACATGAAAAATGCTAAATAGTACAAAGCACTATTGTTGTGGTTCTGTTTGTTAGATCACAGATATTCCCATAGCAACAGGCTGATGTCATAATCACAAAATGATGAATTCACCTCAAGTTCAAACTCTTAGGGAACATGAGGTGAAAAAGAAGCGTTGTATGTAGACAACACTTTTAATACAGATGAACAACAGGAAGGGATACTAGGAGATTATTCCATTTTTGTGATTTTCCGTGTTAAAAATTGTTAAGTCTTGATGTTTCGCTGATAAGAAAACATTTCCAGATTTGCTCCTTAATCTGTTTTATTTTAGTTAACATAAACTCATTTTTATTTATTCAAAATACTGAAATCTTTGGGTTATAAAGGAAATATATTAATTTTTAGCTGAGGTTGTAATGAAACATACCCCCCCCCAAAATGTGTTACAAAGACAGTAGTTTTTTGGTTTTTTAAAAATGTATATCAGTATAGTTTGTGGAGCTCTGTGGTATAGTTTATGGTAGCATAGTGGTGACGAATCTGGCTGCAAACTGCAAGGTCAGCATTTCTAAACTGCCAGCTGTTCCGTGGGAGAAAGATGTGGCTTTCTGATCCCGTAAAGATTTACAGCCTCGGAAACCCTGTACAGGGTCACTATGAGTCAGAACTGACGCTACGGCACTTAACAACAATCAGTAGTTTATGTTGAAAATAAAAATTCAAAAATTAGTGGAGCAGGCTGAGAGCTGTACCTGTATATACCTGAATAATACAGTATCTTTTATTCCCCCAGATTGTAATGCTTCTGAATAAATCCATCTTCATGGCAGCCTGGTCCCACAAATGGCTTACCTCTCTTCACAGTCACTACATAGAAGATTCTGGAATTGACTCCTTATTACTCTCTCCTCTCAATCATGCTATTTTTCTTACTAAGTGCTGTTGAGTTGATTCCAACTCAATAGCGATTCATAGGGTTTCCCAAAGAGTGGCTGGTGGGTTTGAACCAATGTTAGATACTGGAATTCTAGAAATTCAGTAAATAACATCCCTTTTCCCTCTTTGAGTTATGAATCAACAGAGATAGAATAAGGGCATTAGATACTGACGAACTATATTGGAGGAAATTGTTCATAAACATTGGACAGATGGATTTGCACAAAACCTAGAATCAGGCCAATTTATGCTTCCGGTGATTTGTGGACAATTTATCACAGGCACAGAGCCTGGACTACCTAAAGCAAAATCAGGGGAAAGACTCTTGCATGCAAACTGACTCCAGACAAAAAGGGGTGTGAAGCAGCTTGACCTTCCTTCTCAACTGGGGAACAAGATGCCAGCAAGGTTAGGAAAAAATCTTGGAAAGAGATGAAGAAGAAAAATTCCTGCTCTAATCGTAAGAATAATCATAGCTTTCTCAAGATAATTCATATTGAATTTATTATTGTTAAGTGCCATCGAGCTGGTTTCTAGCTATAGTGACCATGTATAGGGTTTCCGAGAACCACCAACCTTGTGGTTCAAACTGACTTTGCAGTTTAGTGCTTATCCTACAGTACCACATATGAACTCTATATTGAATTTAGTGGGTGTTTAAAAAATAACATTAATAAACTATATTTAATCAGACCATCAAAGAAAATAGATTTCCTAAGTTTAAATGCTCACCCAAATTTTTAGGTATTTTATTTTTGGAAGTGAATAACATAAAGTGAGTTCAAAGGAAAATCAGGAACACTATTAAAATGGTATGAAAAGGACATTTGTGGCAAAAACTTAAGAAATTGAGTGGTTCTCAAAGTGCTCTGGGAATTTCTGGGAGTTGCCCACAATTTTCTCAGGGATCCAGGAGGTCAAAACTATTTGTTAAATATAATATAAAGATTTCATTTGTCTTTTTCCCTCTTATTATCTAACAATTAATTATAGAATAGAATTTTCTGTTGGCTGTATGACACATGATATCCAACAGAGTTTGAGCACTTCGTTATCTTATCTTGAACAAGACATTCTGGATATTTGTAAAAATAAATGTGAAATAATGCCACTCTTCTCAATTTCTCTTCTTTTAGAAAACAGTACATTTCATAAAATATGTTCATTGTGCTAAAATGTAATGAGTCTACATTATTTAAAAATAAATCATTGCATGCTTTTAAGGTTTTCAGCTTAATTTTTTAAATGCTAAATATAAATAAACAATCTACATAAACAAAAGCTCAGTGGGGTCCCCAATCTGTTTTTTTTTTTTTTTAGGATTGTAAAAGGGACTTGATATTAAATAAAATAAAAAATTGAGCACCACTTAATTGCCATCAATAAAGTGGAAGGATGTGTGTGAGGCATAATGATCTTTCTATTCACCAAGAACTGGGTTGAATTTACACTAAACTACCTTCCTCAGTGGTAATGATTTAAATTCCACAATAGATTGTCAGGAAAGCTTATTTATTTTACTACATATTGCTAATCTAAATATCTAATACAGAGATTCAATGAAAACTAAATGATCCCTGTGTCATTTTATCTCAAATGTTCTTTAATTTTTTAGGGCTTCTCAATAATTTGATGACTACTTTTTCAGTTGAAATCAAGAAAGGGGAGACTATCAAAATGCAAACTTAACTACTTAACTGTTTTGGGTTTTTTTTCCAGTTTCTATTTTGCTTCATTACTGTTACTCCTAAAACAGTTTTTAAAACATTTTAATTTTTTAAAAAAGGGGCAAAAAATACAGGCTATTAGCAAAACAGCTCTTCATTTCATCTTATTGCATCCTCTGACATATGCAGAATAAATAAGAAGCAAATTCCAAAATTCTGAATGTGTTTTAGTCCAAACATTTTAATACTTGATGAACCGCTAGGTCATATCGCAGCCTCCCTTGGTGGGAGGAAAGTTTATGTCAACATCATCTGCTTTTATTTATGAAAGTCTCCCAGAGGCACATGGGCTCAGCTCTAGTTGTTGCTCTCGTTCTCGCATGGTATGTAGTAGCAAGCTTTAAAGAATGGATGGGATTTTAAATATTGGAATGTTGAAAAATACTTTGTCTTTGGCACTGACAGTTAGTTGTTAATGAATTTTTTTAAAAATTTTAAGCTCCTTTGACCTCCCTTCCTTCCAAAAATATAAAAACAAAAATTGTTTATCTGTTGCCTTGAGACTGTTCGTTGGTTCTTCTTGTAGTATTTTAGAGAATGACTAGCTCCTAAGTCCTGATATGGCACTATGGTTTATAGTGCACTGTATTGAAAAGTCTGGCTGAACTGCAAAGTCTGTAGTTCAAGCTCACAAGTTGCTCCTTGGAAACCCAATACAGTTTCGCTATGAGTCGGAACCAGTTGACGGCATTTAACAACAGCAGCAAAGGTTCACTTTGAATAGAAGCCCTCATAGCACAGTGACTAAGCTCTTGGATGCTAACCAAAAGGTCAACGGTTCAAACCTACCAACCACTGCTAGGGAAGAAGATATGGCTTTGGTAAAGATGACGGCCTTGAAAACCGTGTGGAACAGTTCTTCTCAGTCCTGTAGGGTCACTATGAAGCAGAATTGATTCAGTAGTGATACATTTGGGTTTGATTTGCCCATGAGAGCCAATGGGAGCTATTTATATGTCATATAGCTAGTTGTGTGTGATTTTGACATCTGTGAGTGCTAGGATATTCCAAGAGTGATGGCTCTCAAACCTTCTGGAAGTTTTGACAGCTTCCACATGTTCTTTACAAAATCAAACAAGCAAAAAGTTGTGGACACTGAGCTGATATTAAACATCCAGGAGATGATTTTATGATGGCCATGCTCCCCTCCAAAGAAAATTCCAATTTTTGGAGGGGAGACACCACAGAAGAAAGTTGAAGGACAAACAGAAGTCTAATTTAACTTACAGTTTTGTGGGGCATTGATTCCATCACATAAAAGTGTTTCTAAAGGGATTTGAAGTACTACAGGGAAACACAACATATATAGGTAACCTGGATAAAACTCATATTTCTCGGGCCATCCTTCCCTCATATTGAAGTAAAACTGGCTCCCCACTTGCATCACCTAGATCCTGCCCCTCACCCCCACCAAATCCATAACTCCAGTTGGAAATTTTTTATGAATAACACCAGTTTTAGTGGTAGTATTCTGGGAGATTCATATAACAAAACTCCTCTTACCATTGTTGGAAGTTTTTCACCTGTGCTTTCTCTTCTCCCCACATGCCCTTCCCTGTTCTTGCAGGTTAACTATTGTTCCTTCCTTCCCAGACTTTCTTAGAATATTTTCAGCCCACATCATCATCATTCACAAAGCAAAATCTAACTGAATAATATTCAGCAAACTGAAAACTTAGTCATTAACCAAACTTAGAACATTTCTAGCTTCTCAGACATTCCCTGGGTAGCTGAACTTCATTCAGCCACAAAGATTTCTATCAAAACCTCTTTTCAAGATTCTTCTTTCAGTTCCTTCCTTACTTAACACAGCTGTTGCTACAAATGCCACCATTTCCCAGTCTCCCAATGTGTCTTCAAAGAGCATACTCTTACTTTGTTGTTGTTGTTAAATATTTAGAGAGATTTGTACAAAATTAATTTTCGGGTCAGATTTTTGGTTATATGTTAAGCTTGTAGAATTATCTTGTTGCTGTTATTAAGTGCCACTGAGTTGGTTTCTGCTCATAGTGACCTTGTATAGGGTTTCTGAGGAGTGGCTGGTGGCTTTGAACTGCCACCTTGCGGTTCAAATCAACCTTATGGTCCAGTGCTTATCCTATAGCAGCACCATACCAGGACTCCATAAATCTGCTCAGTGGCAATAAACACTTCTTCCTCTCATTGCATAAGAATTGTCTGCTCTGCTCCAGACACTTGTGTTTTAGAAACATTGCAATCAATTTTATTCAGAAAATTTGAAATCAAACCAATAGCAGAGTCAAAGTAAATACCGTGTAAACATGCTGATGCTTAATGTTTTCCTCTTTGTTTTCACTTAGGAGATCTTGAGTTAAGGCCCTCAACATTTCTTATTATTGAGCCTCTTTTGGGACGTTTGAAGATTCAAGAAACCCAGGATCTGGATGCTGGTGATTATACATGCATAGCCATCAATGATGCTGGAAGAGCAACTGGCAAGATAACACTGGATGTTGGCTGTAAGTATCCCAACTCCAATAGACAAATTTATATCAGTATTGATCAGCTAGTTTTCCAGGCTCAATAACTTTGAAGCAGTTGGGTAATATTTGTCAGAATGATAAAGTAAAGTGAGCATTTCAAATAACAAATACAATAATGATACTTAAACATTTATTGTTTTCTATATACCAGGCACATTGCAAGTAACGTTTATATGCATTATGTCATTAAATCTTTGTAACAATCCTAAGAGGGTCATTCTATCATTATCACAATTTTATAAAGAAGGGAACTTAGAAGGAGGCTTAGAAAGGCTAAACAGCTTGACTAGAGTCATAGAGCTAGGATATTTGAATCAAGATTTCTAATTTCATTGTCCCTGGGTAGTGTGAATGGTTTCCATGCTTGCTGCTGACAGAAAGGTTGGTGATTTGAGTGCATCCAGTGGTGCCTCAGAAAAAAAGGTCCGGTGATCTTTTTCAGAGAAATCATCTATTGAAAATTGTATGGAGCACAATTCTACTCTGTTATACCTGAGGTCTCTGAGAGTCAGCACTGACTCCACAGCAACTGCTTTGTTTTTATGGTTTCTCTGACTTGAGAGATTGAAGAGATTGTAGGTTTAACCAGCATATCAAACATTGCCAAACATTTTCCTGTCAGGGACCATCCACTCCAACACCAAATTTTTATGTATTCACATTTGGAGATGAAAAATTACACTCTGGCCCTAGATCATAATTTGGAGATGTTGTTGACAGCAAAGGTAGTACATTGTGCTTTTACATTTAAAAAAAATTCATTAGCATTTACTTCCCAGTGTCTAAAATAAGGTACAAATATATGTCCAATGCAATGCAAAGGATATAGTATGTGCATGACAACTAGGGTTGATCACACAGAAAATTTTGTCTTCCTTTTTTGTTCCACCATCACATGTCCCTTTTGGAAAACTTTCTACATGATGTGATAAATTATGAAATAAAACAACTCATTTTGTATGCAAAAGGACCTTAAAATTTAATATAAACAGATAATTCAAACATTTCTATTAGTTAAGGTTTATAAGATATGGCATTTCATTAAATTGCATTTTCATTTTTATACGGTAGGGTCACCATGAATTGGAACTGACTCAATGTTACTAACAACAGGAACAGCATGAGTTTTATGCCAATTTTTTTTTTAAACAAAAGTTGAGCACTATAAAGAAAGTGTATTTTCAAAGAAAAACATAACTTGAAACATTTTAGTTTTGTTATCTTAATTTGTTATATGAATGCAATGGTCGTCAAACTTAATTTTTTTTTTTTTTTTTCAACTAAATTTTTTCCTCTTGGGATCTTGTATGATCTCTTTGCTCCTAGGCCATCTGGTGAATGTTCTGCATTCTTAGAGATTATGCCCTTGGGGTGGAATCCACATAGCTGGGAATGGCCACAAAGACCACTGTAGACTCTGTTGAGGACACAGCAAGATGTATTTGAACCATGACTAAACTCTGTGGTTATTAAGAAAAGTGCCTTGGAAATGAGATCAGAATCTCTGGGTAAAGGGTATTTTTATATCTACCAGTAGGTTTGAATGCCAGACCTAATGAGTAGGGTGATACCCATACTTACAAAATTATTGTTTTCAAGCAATATACTAGGCACAGTGTTTCAGTTCTCAACATTTTCTGATTTTATTCTCTTTCCTTTTTACACATACATTTCTTATTTACCCAAAACTGTTTAAAAACTATATAGCTTGTAGAGGAAGGAGGGGATCAGCTTCAGTAATGGCTCCCAGCAAAAAGGAAATGCCATTTTCTCCCCACTCCAAGTTTGTATAAAATCTAACAGTCTTACACATTTTTCTTTTCTTACTCACTGTCTTCTTGGTAATCTATTTAGATTTTGGGCTTTTCAGATTCGTTGTTCTGCCCAGTGATACATCAGGCTGTCTGTGCTGAGGTGACTTACGTTGGATTAGGAAACATTCCAACAAATGCTTTGTATTTATCTTTCATTCCTTGAACTGAACTGAACTTTGTTTTATCGTCAGTCTATTCAAGATCTTCTATTTCTCTGACCCTTTCGGGATCAATGGGCTTATCAATCATTCAAGTAATTGCCCTGATGGAATTAACATAGATCCAATTGCTTGCTTACTCTAACCTTGATTGCTGTAACCTTTATTGCTATTAACAGTTTCCAAATACCATTGTATTAGAGTCAGCATCCTGGTGTGGGGCAGTACAATCAGCACTGGTTTGCAAAACACAAGGTCAGCAGTTCAAACCCACCAGCTGCTCCTGTGAGTCTGAAATGGCTCAACGGCACTTAACAACAACAAAGTCAGCATCACTCTGATTGCTGTTATACCTTAACTATTTCATTATTCATTAACAGAATCTTGCTCATCATAACTCACAGAGGTTGATTAGAATTGGTCTGTTCTCCTAAAACTACTGTTAAGATCTCCTAACAAATAGATGTTTGTAACTGCTAAGAACCACGCAAGTCACAATCATGGTGATAGCTGTGGCTATCACTATTAGGTTTACAACAAATAAAAACTTTCTCCAGAATTTACATAAAGAGAATGGTCTCTTGTGAGATACTGGAAATTTTGAATACTATCATTATCACCATTGTCTGTATGACCTTTATGCCTAAGTTTTTTTATAAGCCAAGTATGTAAATGATACCTCAGAGTGGTTGTGAAAATGAGATGAGACACTCTCTACATACAATTCTTGGGGCTTGAAAGTTTGTGGACATTTAGCATGCTAGCAATCAGTGCTGTTCCTCAGAGCCTACTTCATAAAAAGGGTATCAAAGAGATGAATAGTAACATCACAAATGAAATGATCATTTTGATTCATTGAGTTTTGAAAAATTATATAGAAGTACATATATAGATTAATGTATGCATATAGCTAAGTATGTAGATAGAAAGTTATCTATAACTACATATATCTATCCTCTATCACTCATCTTTCAGTTTGTCTCACTGTAATGGCTTGCATTTTCTGTGATGCTGGAAGCTATACTACTGGTATTTTGAGTGATGGCAGGGTCATTCATGGTGAATAGGTTTCACCTGAGATTCCAGACTAAGACAGTCTTGGAAGAAGGAAAGGAAGACTACTTCCAAATGTTTAGCCTCTGGAAACCTTATTAATAGCAGTGAAACACTGTCAGATAGCACAAGAATACTGAATATTAAACATGATCAATAGCACCAGAATGTTGTCAAATATAGTACTGGAAGATGAGCCCTTCAGATTGGAAGGCACTCAGAATACAACTTGGAAAGAGTTGCTTCCTCAAAGTGGAGTTCACTGTGATGACTTGAATGGAGTAAAGCTTTTAGGACCCTCATTTGTTGATAAGACAGAACTAAAAATGAGGAGAAACAACTGTAAACAGCCATTAATAATTGAAAAATGGAATGTATGAAGTAAGAATCTAGAAAAGTGAAAGTAGTGAAAATGATGGAATGCATAAACATCAATATCCTAGGCCTTGCTGATGTTACTGTTAAGCGCTGTTGAGTAAGTTCTAATTCATACTGACCCTATATAGGGTTTTTTTTTTGTTTTGTTTTTTTTTACTTTAAGGTTTTTATTGTGGATTGAGTGAAAATTTACAGGGCACATCATCAGTTTAACATTCAACAATTCATATAACTTGTTTCATTACATT
>NW_006408728.1:4370391-4393783 GCF_000296735.1 Chrysochloris asiatica | reverse complement strand
AAGACAAGAACATGGAACAAGGGCTATACCTGCTGACATCAGATAGATCTTGGTTGAGAGTAGAGAACACCATAAAGATGCTTACTTGTGCTTTATTGATTATGCAAAGGCTTTTGGGTTTGTGGATCATGACAAGCTATGACCAACATTGCAGAGAATGAGTATTACAGAACAATTAATTATGTTTTGTACATAGACTAGGAAGCAGTCGTGTGAACAGTACAAAGGCACTCTGAATGGTTTATAATCAGAAAAGGTGTATGCCAGGATTGCATTTTTTCACCATACTTAGTGCTGAGCAAACAATTTGAGAAGCTGGAATATATGAAGACGAACATGGCATCAGGATTGGAAGAAGACTCATGAATAACTTGTGATATTTAGCTTGCTGAAAGCAAAGGAGGACTTAAAATACTGATAAAGATGAAAGACCACATCCTTTGGTATGGGTTGTACCTCAATGTAAAGAAAACAAAAATCCTCACTATTGGACAAGTAAATAACATCATGATAAATGGAGAAATGATTGAAGTTGTCAAAGACTTCATTTCGCTTCAATGCATCATCAACGCCCATGGAAACAATGGTCAAGAATCAA
The DNA here is from genome assembly GCF_000296735.1 of Chrysochloris asiatica. Taxonomy (NCBI): domain Eukaryota; kingdom Metazoa; phylum Chordata; class Mammalia; order Afrosoricida; family Chrysochloridae; genus Chrysochloris; species Chrysochloris asiatica. Next base: position 4,393,185 of record NW_006408728.1, on the reverse strand, counting down.
ATGATTACTATTGTTATTTGCAGTAGGAAAATCTGTTGCACAACATCTCTTTAACTGTTGGAGAGCAAAGATATCTGTTTGAAGACTAAGGTGCACCTTACTCATCCATGGTATTTTTAATAGCTTCATAGGCATGTGAAAATTGGACAAGGAATAAAGAAGATCTTAGAAGAACTGATGTATTTGAGTTATGGTGTTGTAGAAGAATATTAAAGGTAATGTAGACTGCCAGAAAAATCTAATCTGTTTGGGAAGAATTGAATCTGTTTTTGGAAGAAGTACAACCAGTGTGATCCTTAGAAACTAGGTTGTCCACACTTCATCTTTCATACTTTGGACATGTTATCAGGAGAGATCCATTCCTGGAAAAGGACATCATGCATGGTAAAGCATACGGCCAGCAAAAAAGGGGAAGAACCCTAACAAGATGGATTGCCACAGTGGCAGTGACAATATGCTGAAGTGTAGCAGCAATTGTGAGGATGGCACAGACCAGGCTGTTGTTCAGTCTGTTGTACGTGTGCTCACTATGGGTCAGAACCGACTTGACAACAGCAACATCTGTAATCTATATATCTGAATCTCTATTTCTATAATATTTAAGTTATAACTGGTATTAAAGATTAATCATTGGGCTTTTGATATGAAAGTCACTCTTTCACCTTGCTGTTAAAAAATACTTGGAACAAGTTAAATACTAAACTGTTAGTAGTGCATAAAATTATTCAAAGGAGTTCCAAAACTATTGGGCATAAATTTAAGTGGCTTATGACATAAGAAGGAAAACATAATTTTATCCATATCATGTTGCTATTTGGGCTTTAGGATTATTTTTGTGGGCCTAGTACTTCACATCAACAATACTCAATTTGAAAAATAATAATGAAATATTTTTAAATATTATTCTTGAGTTCTGACTTCTTGTAGTGAGTCTCCTTTTTTCTATTTCTTATTATCATTACTTTAAGTTATGGACATTTTAGGTCAACAGGGAAAGTTACCAATGATTTTTATCCTTTCTTTGAAGAGGGAGAGTGAATTGTGAATTCATTTGGAAGAAAGGAAGATTGGCTACATCAAACAAAAGTTTGCTTGGCAACAATTTTGTTTGCAGCATTCCACATAACAGAGGGTTTGAGTCTTAGTCTGTGGCTGTGTGTTTTAATAGTTTGGTATAACCAAACAGTGTGTCTAACCATTTTAGGAAAGAAAACCTTTGCTTGACCAAGACAACGTAAAAGTTGCCATAGTGCATAGATATAGATATAGATATAGATTGTTGTTTTTGTTGTTGTGTGCCATGGAGTTGGTTCCGACTTATAGCAACCCTGTACAGGGTTTCCGAGGCTGTAAATCTTTATGGGAGCAGAAAGCCTCATCTTTCTACCACGGAACAGCTGGTAGTTTCGAACTGCTGACCTTGCGGTTCGCAGCCTGATTCGTAACCACTATGCTACCAGAGCTCCATATATATATATATATGTTTAAAGAAATTAATACATTTATTTTCAATCTTTTGAGAATAATTTCGTGGTAGGATTTAGAGCAAGATAGTCAACCCACACAACTGTATCTACTGATAAGTGACAATAAAGTCTTGGCTCTGAATAGTTCTCAGGTTCTTGCATACAAATACTTAGGGGATCACAGAGTATTCAACAGGATCTTGATAGACTATAATGCATCCAAAAAAGATGAGATTGAAAATAACTGTATTATTCCAGAACTAAGCTCTATTAAATTAACTCTGTAATATTTGTGTGTAATGATAGTTAATATCTGGGTGCTTACTATGTATGTACTTAATGATTTATGATGATTAACTTTTTAAACAACATGAGATAAAATGTTATTATCTTCCTTTTCATTTATGAGAAAATTCCGACTGAGAGAGGTAGAATAATTTGCCCGAGTTTGTACACTAAGACATAGTGGAGTTACCATTTGAAGTCACTAAATGTGTTCTTAAGCTCTCTAAGCAACACAGCTTCCTTTATACAGTACTGTATATTAACCTACACTTACTAGCTGTTTCCCCATCCCCTTTTGCATTAGTCTGTATTTCATCTGCCCAATGTAATTCACTTGGAATCAAAGTTGGCCACACTTAGAAGTAGGAAGTATTTAAAAGGTCTTTTGGCCTGAGTTATGAATTGCTTCATTTTTTGAGGTTTACTTGTCATCGATGTCTTTCTGTCTTGGCTGCTTGTCTACTGCCTGTTACTCTCATTTTCCTTGTTTTCTGGTTGCTGTTGTTAGGCGCCATTGAGTCCGCTCCAAGTCATAGCAACCCATTTCACAAAAGAAAAAAAAAAACAAACTACCCAATCCTGCACCGTGCTCACAATTGTTGTTTTGCTTGTGTTTATTGGTTCTGATAACGTGCCAATCTTTCTCTTTGGGGGTCTTCCTCTTTTTTGCTAACCCTTGTCAGAACCCTTGTTTTCTGGTACCAGTATAAATATTTGCTGACTGGTGACCTTTTTACATATTTCTCGTGCTGCCTAATACTGTTCATTCCCAAAGTGTCTTCCCCCAGAATGGCTTCTACCATGCTTTTTTGTTTGCACAACTTGTGCTTTGCTTTTCCTTTTTAACACTTTCTTCTTATCTTTCTTGATATTAAATTCTTATCTGTCATTATTTTCACTGATGCCTGTAGTCCACAATACTTGATTGATCACAGGCTTTTGGATATCCTTTTGGTATTTTGGAATTGATTCCTGTCCCATCTCCACATTTTACTTACCCACACTCTGAGCTTAACATGTACTGGGACTCATTCTGAGACTTATACTTAATTCCATTTTTCAGAACAGTTATCTACTTGAGAATAAAAGTAAACAGTAAAAGACTGTTAACAATACCAGAGAAAAGTAACTAGAGCTTAGAAACCTAAGATATATAAGCAACAGACTACATTACAAACTATTTTTGAAATACATCCATTTTGTCTGTGATTTTTGTAAGTTCAACTCCCATGGAGATGGATCAAGAGACATGTAAACACAGATACACCTCTACACCACTTCTTTTCAAAAGCACATTACCCAACTGTGGTATTTTATTTAATTTGGTTTCGTTTAGGTTCAATAAACAAACAGCAGCTCCTGACGTCACCATGTTTCCTTCCAAAGTGTGAGCTCAAATGCACTGGGCCAAGGTTGTCATCAAACACTTACATTTACCCGGGCATACACAGGAGTATTGTTGAAGTACTTTAAAACTGATTCAATAATCCATTCACGAATATCTAGTGGCCACTTGTAATACACAAAGTATTTGTGTTTACTGCCACTAACGATAAAAATATAACTGTAACTCTAAAGTGCTTAGATGTTTACAATTTAGTGGAGCAGTAAGACATATGTTATAAAACAAAAGACTGTAAGGATTGCCTTAAGAGTCATACAGAATGAATACTCTGAAAGTTCAGATGGAAGAAATTGTGGGATGTTAAGAGGTGACATCACAGAGGAGCAGCCTTATGATCTGCATTAAAGGAATTTTAAATTTCCCTAGCTAGAGGTCTAGATGTTGTGTTTGAGAGGAGTGAAATAACACAGATATCTCTATGTTTGGAGTTACCACTAAGTTTGTTCACTTCTTATTTGGAGAAGAATGAGGAATTCTGATTGAACAGAGGTTGGGATCTGTGCAGGGAAATAGTGGGAGATGAGGTTGCAAAGTTAGAGGAAATCCTTAAACCCAGGGTAAAAAAAAAACACACTTAACTACTCTCCCAAGATAACTGCATCTAGGTCCAAGAATTTCCATGAATAGGAAAGAGGTGAACTACACACTCATTTTTGTTAACCTAAAAATGTGACAGTGGGCAGTTATAAGATTCTAAAGACAAGGGAGGGCTGATCAAATGACAAATAATTATGGCTCTGGAGTAAGATTTATCTGGTTTGAATCCCAGTTTTACTGCCCAATTCCATGTGACATTCAGCAAATTAATTATTTGTGTCATAGTTTCTCCATTTGTAAAATTGGGATAACAGTAATACCTACATCATAGGGATGTTGTGAAGATTAAATGAGATAGTAAATGTAAAGTAATTAACACACTTTATGGCTTTATAAGAGATAGTTATTGTAATTTCTATACAACATTTAACCTTGATTCCATCAAGGAGACCTTCCTTAGCTACCATCTCTTAGAGTCTTCCATGAGCAGGTTTCATCCATTGTGTCCAGTGTTGTTTTTGTTGTTAATTGCTGAGTCAGTTCTGACTCATAGAGATTCTGCATAGGGTTTCCGAGGAGCAGAAGGTGAGTTTGAACCGCTGTCGGTTATCGAAAACAGTTATCAAAAACGGTTAACAACAAGGTTGTTGCAGTCCAGTGCTTATCCTACAGTGACAAACCAAGACTCCAAAAGTATCCTATATATTTCCCTTGAAAGATGCCTCATACAACCCTACTAGCAAGTTTTCTGGTGCATATTGATAGACTTACTTCTTTAGCCCTGTTAACGATATCATCTCCAGTAGTGTATTCCTGTGTGGCCCAAGGTTTCTATCTCTTTCTTCTAGCTCCTGTGATTACCTGAATTATATGGTTATCCATAGCCATTGTAGCTATAATTTTACAATTTTTGATTGCTCTCTTAACTCTGCCTAAGATGTTGTTGTTGTTGTTGAGTACCATTGAGTCGGTTACAACTCGTAACAACTCTGTATAGAGTTTCTGAGGCTGTAAATCTTTGTAGGTGCAGAAATGCTCATCTTTCTCCTTCAGAGTGGCTGATGAGCTCGAACTACTGACCTTGTGGTTCATAGTCCAGTGCTTATCCTCTAGAGCCACTATGCTTCTAAAATAGTATGTGCTGATTATTTTCCCTTTATGACATAATATACTCTGTTACTTCATATTCTTAAATCTTATTCTTAAACACAGATGTGATTTAGGATTAAGCACTGTAACTTTGTTACATTGGTACAACGTAACAATGAACAATAATAGAACAAAGAACTCTAGTATAAAGCTTATTTTAAAACTTCAGTTGAAGGGAGTAAGTTTTGGAAAGTGTCAAAAATATTTTCTTATAAGAGCATCTTATCTGTAAACAAATCTTAAGGTTTGAGCAGTATGACATACATTAAAATTAAAAACTAATTTCTAAAATGAAAATTCTATTTGGTTAACATAGTCTTGATATAAATTCTCACTTTTTTCATCATATATCACCTTAAGAAAATAATTTTACCTTTTGTGCTTTTTATTCATATATAAGGAAAAATATCTGCCCTTTCTATATCAGAGAGATATTTAGAGTATAAAATTATATTATATCAAACTTAATATGTTGATTTTAATAGTTAAGTGTATATTCAATGTGTCTGTGTACTATATCAACAATCTGTTTTTATTTTTAATTATTTTTCCTTTTTCAATATCTTCCAGCACCTCCAGTTTTCATACAAGAACCTACTGATGTGTCTATGGACATTGGCTCAAATGTGACATTACCCTGCTATGTTCAGGGTTATCCAGAACCAAGAATCAAATGGCGAAGATTAGATAATATACCACTTTTCTCAAGACCATTTTCAGTTAGCTCCATCAGCCAACTAAGAACAGGAGCCCTTTTTATTTTAAGTAGGTTAAAGAAAACATATTTTATACAAATAAGTATATGTGTATTATATATCCATAATATTTCATGCATAGATATTGCTATTTTTCAAAAAGGAGTTAATCTTGACAACGTTTTGTGTTTATTATGCTTTACTTTATAATAGTAATGTAATTTTATATTTGGGGATTGTTATAAATGGTTTATTTTTATTCAAATGTGTGTCATTAGTTTGTGATGAAGGCTTCTAAAACAGTATGACTTCTTGAGTTCTCATTCTTTCTTTTCTAATAGAGATACTTTGGCCTCTTGGTGGAAAAGTCCTTGTAATTTTTTTTTTTTGACTATTATATCAACTCTTATAAAGAAAAATTAAGTATTACTAGTAGTAAGTTAACTTTATTATATTTGTCCATCATTATATAATGATGTGCATCAGGACCCTATGTCTATATCCGAAAAATCAAATATTAAGTTGTCCCCAAATTTTACCTATAAACTATTAAGCAACTCATTATTTGAAACAACCTTTCATTATTTCAAATTCTTAAGAATATTTGAATGGTAGCACCAGGAGAGGAAAATTGTTTAGGTGATTGATTGATTTTTAAAATATAATTATATATTTGGGGTATTTTGTAGAAAGCCTCAAATCAATGACTCCTATGCTTATTAGCAATATTTAATACACACTGGCTGCTTAATGGCAAAGATTAGGTAAAATGCCACTTTTCCATCAACCAATTAAGAACAGGAACTCTTATTTATTTATTTATTTATTTATTTTAGTAGATTGAAAGAGTCTTGGTGTGGTGCTGTAGGATAAGCACTGAACTGATAACCGCTAGGTCAGTGGTCCAAACCCACCAACCGCTCCTTGGAAACCCTGTACAGGGTAGCTATGAGTCAGAATCAACTTGATGACACTTAACAACAACAACAAAGGAAATATAATTTTACACAACTATGTATATTTGCATTATTTGTTGTTGTATGATGCATCTGTAATATTTCAGGCATAGGTATTGCTGCATGTAAAATAATGAGTTCAAATAAAATTAAATCATTCAATTTCAAGTGCTTGAATGTTCAGCTCTGTGGTGAAGACAGAAGTTAAATACAGGGTTTCTCACTCAAGTATTTTCCAATTCACAAAGTGGATGGCTATAAAAGATTCCTACTGAGCAGTACTCCTCAGATTGGGTCAGATTGGGTCAGATTGGGCAGGGTGCAAATTTTCAAGGTAAAGAAATTCACTTGATGAGGTAGAAATAGAGAGCATATTAAGCCTCATGGGCAGGAAAAGGATACAGGAATGTAATAATATTTCAAAATAATTCTTCAGCAAGATGGGAGGAGAGCTGAGAAAAAGGGAGAAATAGGGAACTCACAATAAGGTAATGAAGGTGATGAAAAACAACTCAGAGGGAGCACCAATGAAACTTAAATATAATTATAGTAGAGAGGATGAAAGAAAAGAAGAATAAAAGAAGAGGCTAATGTATATTGAGCAGTGGTTTCCTGGTTGTTATCTAGAAGAAACTAGTTATTAGAAACTTGGTTCTCTGTAGTATTTTGTTTTTCTGCACAAAACAGTCCAAGAGTTGATAATATTAAAAATATCTTGGTTAGAAGCAATGCATAACTTATTAGCCAGATGACTTTAAATTTTCTTCTCCAAATGCATGTTTGCCTTGGTTTAGAATGAACATCCCCTAAATTTGCCCAGCTCAGTTCTGCAGTTATATGCATAGAGCTAACAAAGCAGTATAAACATTATCACTGCTTTTGTTTAAGAGAGTTTGGAAGAACACATGATGGAAACCTACTTTTTACTCTGCTAAAATCTTATCAATAGACTCAACTTTAAACTACGTTTATTTTGCTTAAGACATTTACAAAAATGATCATTTTCCTATTTAAAATTTTCTCTTGACTTTCCTATTGCTTATACAACAAAACCATATTTCAGATAGCTGATTGCTTTCATTTCAGTATCCTGACTAGACTCACACAACTTCTAGCTCAGCGGGCCTCATCCCAATTGGCCCCAACAATCTCTTTTGAAATAATAAATATTTTAAAATATTCCTCTTATTATTCTGAAAAGATATTCAGATATATACACATGTGAATATATATATATATGATGATAATTTCTGCTCCCATAAGGAGTTACAACCTCAGAAACCCTATACAGGGTTGCTGTGAGCCGGAACCAACTCCACGGCCCACAACCATCACCACCATATATGAATATATGCAGGTATATATATATATAATTAACTCTGTTGTTGTTTTGGGGTGCCATGGAGTCGATTCTGACCTTACACAACAGTTCCCCATAGGGTTTCATCGTTTGAAATCATTACAGGAGCAGATTTTTCTCTGGTAAAGCTACTGAGTGGTTTTGAACTGCTGATCTTTCAGTTAGCAGCAGAGCACTTTGCTATCATAACCCAAGTATAATACAAAATGAAATAAAGGAAAGTGATTTCTGGTAAAATAATATGTAACTCAACTTTTAAAAACTCTGGTAATGTCTATACCATATGGACACACTTTTATGCAACACCACTATAAACTCAACATCTCAAATGCAAATTGATACAGCTGCATAGGATTGATGACTGAAAAACTCAATGCTGATGATGTGATTGTTTAGAATGGTAGATAATCATTGCTAAAGTGCTATCCTTCTTCTGACACAAAATTAGGCTCTAGCTTCAGATAATTATAAGGAAGATTATCAAATTCCTGAATTTCCAGTGAAACCTTCAGAAGGCTTTCTGAACTTGTTCTTTTTATGAGTCTGTCCCATGCGTTGTCTCCCGAACTTTTGCTCACTCAATGTTAGTAGAATAATTGCAAGAACAAAAAAGTCTCCACTACACTTCCAAAATGCCCCTCCCCACCTGCTTGCTAGTTCTTTGTCTGTTGCTGGTACAGTTTTCCATTCTATAAACAGACCATGGCTTTTAAAGTTATAAGTTTGCATTTGCAGCTCATTTGCTTCGAAGATTACCCTTCCTGTATTCTATCTGCGCTTGAAGATGCAGCTCAGATATTACCTCCTTATTTAACTCCCCTACAGGCTGTTAGTCACTACTGTCTCTGTGCTTCCACAAATTGCTTTTTGAAACTCAGATGATATGAGAGTATTTATCAGATTGTGCTGTTAATTGTTGTTTATTGTATCTGTCTTATGTCTTATTCCCTAGAACGGGATTCATGGAGGACCATGCTTTCTATTCCTAGACTTCAGCACTGTGCCTGATGTGTAGTTAATGCTTCATAGATGATACAGTAGATGGTACTGAGTGAATAAATTATCTCTTCTTTTTAGATTTATGGGCAAGCGATAAAGGAACCTATATTTGTGAAGCTGAAAACCAGTTTGGAAAGATCCAATCCCAGACAACAATAACAGTGACAGGACTTGGTAAGATCAATTGAGGATGTAGAAACCACCCACCATCTCCAAAAATCTTCAGACATTTATTTACTACATCATCTTTTACTACTTGCAAGATTATTAAATTATGTAAACAAATAAACAAACAATATGTACTTACTAGTCTAGCCTTCCTTCCTGCTTCCCATTTCATATGTTATAGAATATTAGAACTTTGAACTAGTCTTAGAGAGCATCTGTTCCAAGCTTCTCATTTTCCATTTGCTGAAATGAAATTCAGTTTAAATAAATTAAGTTTAAATATGAATATATACTTAATGTGGAGGAACTCATCTCAGGTTGTGTATTTTGCATTTATCATTTCTAGTTCACATGGAAATTGTATTTTGTGTATGATGTGAAGTAAGAATATAGTATATTTGATTCCTAAATGGTGATACTCTTATTTCAATATATTTTATTAAATAATCTGTTCTGTTTTCACTGATTAGTTATCCATTTGATGACATGATACATTTCTATTCTTATGTCTATTCCTTGGCATTCTATTCTGTTTCATACTACATTGTTTAAATTATAGCATTTATATGATATGAAAGTCTGCCAGTGTGAATTCTCATTCACTGACAATTAATTCAGAACTTTTACAAAAATTTTTTCATGTACCTCTATTTATTCATCTATGTAAATTTAATTTTTCCCCCTAAGGGATTTTACTTTGGCATAAATTAAATTTGGTCTTTGATTTCTAGAAGAAGCCATATTTACAATACTTCTTTACTATTACATATCAGAGAACTCATCTTGTTTATTTCTTGAGTTATTATAGCAGCTTCTTCAATGACATTGTCCCTTCCATTGGGGTCCTCATCCCAACTGGGCCCAGCATTCTCCAATAGCTCCTATTCAGGTTTATATTAATATTTCCTAATAATGCCTCCAGTGATACCACTTTTCTACTTAAATGCTTTCAGTTATTTTCTGTTTGTCTGCTGAATACATTGTCAATTTCTTGGCTTGCCATTTGTTGCTTTCCATCATTTTAGCCCTGCTGCAGACTTTTTCTGCCCTACTCTCTGTACTTCTCAACTATCACTTGTCTTCTTGCTATTCTCCTTGCTCACAGATACCACAATCACTCTTTTCAAATTCATGCTCAGTGACCTAAGTTTTTTCTTGAAAGCTCAAATTTTCGTTACTTTATTAGTAGCTGTTTTGGCTTATAAAATAGTTGCCTTTCCATTGGATGAAATGTTTTGAAAGTATCTGTACTCTCTCTGATTTAGTTGCTCCCCTTATTGGAATTAGCCCTTCAGTGGCCAATGTAATTGAAGGACAGCAACTTACTTTGCCTTGTAACTTACTGGCTGGGAATCCCCTTCCAGAACGGCGGTGGATTAAGAATTCAGCCATGGTAAGAACATATTAAGAACCGACTCCACGGCACATAACCACCAACCACCAAGAGTATATTAAATGCATGTACTCAATGTATCCCAACCGTTGAAATATCAACATACATTGAATAAATATACAAAGTATATTTTTACAGGGAATCTCAAAATTTTTCTTCAGTATTCTCATAGAGTTCATAATATTTTGGGATTCATGAAGTAGAGAAATAGACAACAGTATAATTTCCACAATCTCACATTAAATGCAATGTAACTAATAAACTCAGATTGTTGTTGTTAAGTGCCGTTAAGTTGGTTCCAACCCATAGTGACCCTGTATAGGGTTTCCGAGGCTGTAAATCTTTATGGGAGCAGAAAGCCTCATCTTTCTCCAGTGGAACCATTGGTAGGTTTGAACTGCTAACCTTGAGGTTAGCAGTCCAACTTAGAATATGGAATATCTGAAACATTAATTTATTTTCATAGCATATCAATATTTTATGTGCTTCCTTCTCAGACACTATATTATTAATAAAGTTCTTTCATTTTATATACTGTTGTTATTGTTGTTGTTAAGTATGATTGAGTTGGTTCTGACTCATAGTGATCCTGTATAGAGTTTCCAAGTGGCGATTGATGGGTTTGAACTGTCAACTTTATGGTTCAAACTGACCTTGCGGTCCAGGACTTATTCTACAGTGATCATACCAGGGCTCCTTTATATGTTAATATAAGACAATATATTATATTAATATAATAGGTAGTTAATACAAGCTATATATTTTATCACGAACTATTTAAAATGTGGCTATATATTATGCCACTGTTTTTCAATGTATCACTTTTGATATTAAATTATGTAAAAAAATTTTCACAGTTATGTGCAATTTTCTCATAAATATGCGGTCTCAGGCAATGAATTTTCATCCTGTTCAGAGTGTTTCTCCTGCTATCCAGAAGTATTTAGATAGTGTGCAGCTGTAGGATAAGTACTGGACTGCTAACTGAAAGTTTGGCGGTTCAAACCCACCAGCCGCTCCTTGGAAACCCTATGCTGTTGCAATTCAAAGGACTTTGTGGTCCAGTGCTTACCCTACAGCACCACACCATGACCCCCTCCCTATACAGGATTGCTATGAGTCGGAACCAACTTGATGCCACTTAGCAACAACAAATGTACCATCTGTGATATGACAGGGTGAGTGTTGAGATTCACTCTCCTTCAGCTCAAATGATTGCCTGTGTGCCAGAATATAATAGGAAAGTGTTACTTGCTGACAGTAAGTTTTTAAACAAGAACAATATAAGCCAGATACAGAATTTCGATCCTAAGTGCTAACAAAAAAATACTGAAACATGAAAAAAGTGGTGTTTCAATATTTCCTTTTTCTAGCATATGCATAATTCTCTGACAAGTGTAAATAGATTTAATACAATCAGCACACTAATACATACAATTGATGCCACTATTGGTAATGGCTTATGCTCAGTATTTTTCACTTTAGTGTTAAAGTATTTTATTTTATAAGGCATACTCAGCTTAAAAACAAAAAGGTAGCTCCAATTTTGGCTAAGGTATTTTCTTTAAGTTAAAAATGACTTTTTTTTTCTTTAAGTTGGTCCAAAATCCTTACATCACTGTGCGCAGTGATGGGAGCCTCCATATTGAAAGAGTTCGTCTTCAGGACGGCGGCGAATATACGTGCGTGGCTAGTAATGTTGCAGGAACCAATAACAAAACCACCACTGTGAACGTGCATGGTAAGGCACATGCCCTTTTTATTGTTTAAACCATGTTCAAAGCTGGTCTAATATATTTAAATCAAATAAGTATTGCTCTAATTATAAGACATTCGAAAAGTCTCTTAATTGTTCTTACCAAAAGCTTTACTTTTTGAACAATATTTACTCTGCTAATGTGGCGTAGGTGTTAATGCGCTAGACTGCAAGAGCCATTTGGACCTAAAAATCGGTGGTTCAAGTTTACCAGCTGCTCTTCGGAAACTGTATACAGTGTCGCTATGGGTCTGAACCGACTCGATCACAATTAACAACAACAACAACAATGTGAATAATTAGAAGGTGACCTTCTCTAAGTGGAGTCTCGGTGTGGTACTGTAGGGTAAAGCACTGGACCTCAAGGTCAGTTTGAATCACAACGTCAGCAGTTCAAACTCAGCAACCGCTCCTTGGAAATGCTATATAGGGTTGCTATGAGTTAGAACCAACTCCACAACAATAATGTGGTTTACAAATTTCCCTTTTGTATGTACACAGAAAGACTTAACTGGGATTCACCAGCTGAGTCTAGCCAAGGGCTTGTGTGTGTGGTGTCTTAATTGACAAAAATGAACTCAGCTCTTAGATGATTATGTTTAAAAATACATTTCAATTTCTGACAAGTGAAACATTATTTTGAACTATCCAAAATTTCTATTTCCTTCTGGATTATGTAAGAAACATATTCTTACTAATGACTCCTTTGTGTTTCAGTTAAAAATGACCTAAACTTTTCTAAAGGTCACCTCATGTGTACCAAACAATCTTCTGGCATGTTAAATAAAGGTCACAAATAAGAAAACCCAGAAGCAATCTTTTTCCATTCGTGACTACCAGTTACCAGTTTTACACAGCTCAATAAATAAGTGACAGCTTCATAGTTTAAGAAATTATCATAACTTTTTTTGTATATTTCCCTTGAGAAATTTTCAACATTCCTTTTTTTAAAAAATGTAGTATTGAAAAATAACTGTGTAGAGGGCTGAATAGCTTAGAGAAGAAAGTAGCACAAAACATTCATTTTTAGTAGTTAAATCAGTCTTTGTTTAGCACATGAATTGGAGAATCACTTGATTCCGTTGTTTCCAACTTTTGTTTGGTATATAAACATTTAATGGATAAAGATTTTCCTTTTTCATGTCTGCTTCTCCATTTAAACAACCCTTCCATCACTTTCTATTTGTGCCAAGTACTTACCAGCATCCCATGAGATAGTCTTGAAGAAATATTATTTTGAAAGTATAACAAATCAACACCAAATGAATTATAGCCTAAAGGAGTAAATGTCTAATGCCAGATCTAGATACTGTTTTGTTTAAATATTTTAAAATAGGATCAGTCCATAGATTTCCTGACAAATGCTTAAGGATTGGTTTGAGAGTCTAGTTTAGTAATACAGCCCCATCCCCTAGACCCATGTACCTTCCATTTGGCTACAGTTCCTACGTGGAATATTGTATCAAGAAGGACTCAGTCCAAATTTGTACATGGGTAAAGAGTGACACAATTAGTTGTGATGTCTTTCAGATGAGAAGGGTGAGATGAAGAGATGATATCATTATCCAAGAAAGCTTTATAACAGAAAGTTACAAGGACATCTTACAACACCCTTTGTGAGTTTATCTTAGTCTAAAATGAGCAGCTGATGTAGTCAATGTGAGAAATATTATTGATTCCCCGATACTTGGTTCCTCTTGCTTATGAGGTCACCGATGAGTTATCACAAGTACTTACCAACAAACGCTTAAGAAATCCAATCTGGACTTATTTTAGTGAGCGTGAGGTTTTCTTTATTCAGTTTTTCAAAATCGGGTGCCCGATCAAGTAGACACAGGCAGATGTGTGCTGTGGCAGGTTTTCAAAGAATTTATACCTTAGTCTGAGAAGTCTGTCCTGCCCCTCCCTTCCACATTGATTTGAGTAATATGGGGTTCACAATCTTTCCATGGAAAGATAAGGGCCTATGACCTTAATGGCTGTATTTTTTTTTATTATAAAGTCTAGGGATATAAAATTCCACACATCACATTTTATTACAGAAAACACTCAAAGCCATTCCCTCCTAAGGAAATGTACTGTTGTCCTTATTCAAGGTGACAGGACACTTTCACAGTCCTCAGTTTTCTCTTCTACTGGTACTTTCCACACCGATTAAAGTGTTTGTAAAGATAGTTGATGCGTTTGTTAAGTTTGTGCTGGTCATCAATGAACATTGGATTCCCAATCATTTTCTTCTTTCTGATACAATGTTGTAATTCCTTCCCCTTCCAACCTCAAAGCCATTTGGGACCCCCTGATCAGTTCTTTGGGGGTGTTTTTCAAAATTACCCAGAATCCCAATGTTGTCATACACCCAGAATATGGCCCTCTTCTCGTTCCAATGATCAACCACTTTAGGGGGTGAGAGGGTAAGCTTTACATGGAACAATCCAGAAACACCCAAAGAGAAGCTTCTGCAGGTCAAGGGCACCCAGCTCCACAGGCCTCTGCCTGCCCAAGACAGGCTCCCTACCATTGCTCTCATCTGTCTTACAACGGCACAGTGCACGGCTCCAAACATGAGGACCAGACGTGTATTTCAGGGAGATGTCCCTGCTGTGCCATCAGGACTACACAGGAGGCAGCCATCTTGAACCCCTGTAGTCTTCTTTTAAAGTTCCTACTGAATGGGTTTCTTCCTCCTCCTCCCCCAATTCATCTTGTTCACATACCCCGGGGACATAGGCCCCTGTTGCTATTTAGCAATATCATGGACACTTTATTCCTGAAGTTGGACCATCTTGAAAATTTCGTTATTTGTTATAAATAACCTTTAAGCTAAGAGATTTGTCTTTGAGTTGGATGTGATGCAGCACAAGTTTCTCTAGATCTCTGTGTTTGTGTTAATAAGCACTATCATTCATTGACCTCTCTGACCTCTCTCCCTTTTTTTTTCCTCTCTCTGTTTTAAGAATGTTATAAAATAAATGAATGAACACAGATAAAGCTGTAAATTGGAATGACAAATAAAATAGTTTAATTGTGATATTGATTTATGTACTCGTAGATTCACAGTCTTGTAAGAAATTGCACTCCCATACCTAAATGTCATCAGAATTCAAAACCCTAGACTGAATTTATCAGTTTTCTTCATCACTGTGAAATCTGTTATGGATTTATGAAAATGGTTTATTCCATGTTGCCACAAATTGACAACATAGTTGAAAGTTGACTGTTTTATGATGATGCTAGAAATTAAATGCCTTGCTTTAGAAAGTAGCCTGGTGTTCTTATTTAGGGTTAGAAATTTGCTGCCAACTTTTCAAGAAGAAATTATCTAAAGATTAAATCCAGTCATAGGAAAATATGAGTATGTAATAAACTTAATCTAAACCTTCCAAGGAAATTTCTTTACTGAAGTCCCTAGTATCTCCTATTTGGGCAAACTTACATGTACTCCAGGGTAGCTCTGACAACTGGAGAAATCTAACTTCAAGGCAAAGGACAGTGACTGATGAAGCTCCAAGATAGAAGGAAAATGTGCTGGTATTTCTTGAGTTTTTACAGTGTTCTTTACACTGTGCTAATAATTTTCATATGTGGAAGCTCCTTTAACCTAAGTCATTATTTCAGAAACATTGAGTATTGGTACTTTTTTCAGAATGGAGTGATCAACAGTCTTTCTTTTCCTTACCTCGTACTTATGAGACTTGATTATTCAATTGCTTTCTGAAGTTGAAAGTTATGTTATTCTCTTTAGTGAAAAATGTTGATTTAGAATTCTATATTTAGTCTTTTAAATAGAAACTCCTCAGTCCTTTACTGTTAAGTTATTTTTAAGACAATCAGCCCTATTTTCTAGAGTAACCTGATTAGTTAGCCAAGTATTCTTGAGTATTGGCAGATATTTAATATGTGGTGATTAAACAGTCCATATCTCTATGAGTAGACTTAACTCACTGCAAGTTAATGGGCAATAATGAACACTGGTCAAAGATACATGCCAATTGTCTAATTCTTAGGGAATAATCCACTCTTGTTTTTCCTGGAAAAGTGAATTGTCATTAGTCTCTTATTTTCATTAAGGACTCTTGGTGGTATTTTTATTAGAAACGATTTAACACTTGTTTTAAAATTTTTACAGAATTCTCCAGATCATAAATTTTGTATTTTCTTAGTTGCTTAGCACACTCCCTAATCAATTACCCTAAGTTTCTATTAAACAGATTTCATCTTTGTTAGCTTTTATAAGCATTAGCCATAGTTTGAAAATGGTCAACTTTAAACACATGAGGTTAAGTGGATGAATAGGTGCTCACATTCTGAATTCTGCTTGCTTTTTCAGTTCTGCCAACCATTCAGCATGGGCAGCAGATACTCAGTACAATTGAAGGTGTTCCAGTAACTTTACCTTGCAAAGCAAGTGGAATTCCTAGACCATCCATCATCTGGTCCAAGGTAAATGGCACATCTGATACTTATTGGAGTCCCTGGATAGTGCAAATGATTAATATGCTCAACTGTTAACCAAAAAATTGAAGGGTCAAATCCACCCAGAAGCATCTCAGAAGAAAGACCTGGAAACCTATTCCTGAAAAATCAGCCATTGGAAATCCCAAGGAATACAGTTCTACTCTGACACGCATGAAGTCACTTTGAGTCTAAATCAATTTGATGGCAATTCATTTTTAGTGATGCTTACTTATGTCATGTACTAACTAATATTTGTATACAAGGAGGTACCAAAGTTTACAGAAAATGAAATTAAAAGATAAAATTAATTTTCCATGAACTTTTTAAAGCCCCCTCCTATCTCTGGTCATACATGAAACCTAAGACCTTACCATACCAGTTACTATTAAGTCCAATTTTACTCATGGTGACCCCATGTGAGTCACAAAGAACTGTGACTCACATGAGGTGCTTCTTAGTGGATTCAAACCCCAGTCTTTCAATCAGCAGCCAAGTGCATTAACCACACAGCTGTTGTTACATGCCATTGAGTTTGTTCCTACTGTTAGTAACTGTGTATAATCCTTTCTAAGGAGTGAATGGTGGGTTTGAACCATCAACCTTGCAGTTAGTAGTCCAGTGTTCATCCTTCAGTGTCTCACCAGGACTCCGATTCCTATTATTCCACAGAAGAAGCCAAACCAATAAAGCTCTTTGTTAGCTTTCCATCTTTCTGTGCTTCATGTTCCATTTTTTCAGGAAGAACTATTTTAATTTTCTATTAAACATTCTTCCAAAAGGATTATTTTACCCTCTATATCATGATAAGAAATCAGCATTAGAAATACCAGGGAAAAGATAAACGAGGATAAGCAATTAAGCTAAATGTATATTAAAAGGAGAATTATAACAAAGAACTGAGAACTGCATATATTTAATTAAATTAATAGAGGATAATTTCAAAACTGTGCATCTCAAGGCAAATTTCATTTCTGCAGTTATTATCCGCAATACTTGTTTTATGACTCCAATACACTGATTTTTCAAGAAAGAAATGTATTTCTAGAATATTTTTATTTATTAAAAAAAAGTCTATGTTCAGCTATAGATATTTTTTCTTATTTCTTTTATTTTGATTTGGGAAGAAAATACAATTTCAAGTGCATAAAATGCATATTTTTCAAGTATTTAAAAATATCTCAGCACAGATTTTTAAAAACTATTAATAGAAAGTACAGTCAAGTCAGTAAGTTTACAACACTGGGAATTGCTTCCCAGATAACCTCATGCTCCCAATTCTTTGTCTCAGATATGGTTCTTAAGTGAATCCAAACAAACACCAACACACAAACTCATTTATCTCCCCTTCTTGATTAGTTTCATAGGGCTGCCACAACAAACAGAATCTCTCTTTAGATAATTTCTTCTGGCTTTTTAAGAACAGAATTATTTTGTCTCATAGTTCTGTAGGCTAAAAGCTAAAACTTTTATTGTTAGAAGTACCATTCTCTCTCCAAAGTCTTCAGAGTAAGGTCCTGTCTTATCATTCCTAAGTCAGGCAACCCCAAGCATGTCTTCCTTGACTTATAGTTCCATCTTTCCATTGCTATCTTTCCTCTGTCTCTCTGAGTCATTTCTCCTCTTTTCTAAGAACTCAGTACAGATTGGATTAGGACCTACCCTACACTAATTTGAATTCATGTTAATTTAGGTGGTAGCATCTTTAAAAACCTTATTTCCAAACAAGTTCACCTCTCAGAAAAGGAACAATGACCAAACCCCACCTTCATTGCTAACTGTGTGTCAAGGATCAACATGGAATCTAATCTGCAAAATGTGGATAAGGATCTAGTTCTCCTCACCTTTCTATTCTCTATCCTCATTGCAAGTGGCACTCTCTCTGACTCTTAACTACCTAGAGCTGGGTCAGAGCTCACAAGTGAAAAAAAAGACAGTCCTTCATATTGCCAAATAGACAAACACCAACTGCAAGCTTGCGTATTCCATCTGACTCCCAACATTTTGACTGCTGGCTTCTATTGTCTGCTTATGATTCACAGAATACATGGGGAATGTATGCCAATTTATTATTGAAAGGATAAACATAAAGAGGCATATAGGATGAGGTCTGGGAGGTATCTCCGTGTGGAGTTTCCATTTCATCAGACATAAGCAACTTCTCATATTCATGAATTCTTTCATCAACCAGGAAGTTCAGGGAACTTCCATGTTCAGAGCCTTTTGGCCTCATTGCATAGTTATGACTGAAGCTTCACGGAATATGCATGATTGATTAAATCATGCTAGCTACCCTTCCTGAGGTGAATTGACCAGGTAGTCTTTTTAACCCAGTTAGTCCTGGCGGGGCGATATGGGCTAATGTACTGGACTGCAAGGTCGTTTGACCTGCAAGGTCGGCAGTGGTTCAAGCTCACCAGCTGCTCCTTGGAAACCCGATACCAGGTTGCTATGGGTCAGAACTGACTCAAATGGCACAACAACAACAGTCTTGGTGTGGCACTATGGGTTAATAACTGGACTACAGAGTTAGTGTGAACCTCAAGATCAGCGGTTCACCAGCAGTTTAGCTCCTTGGAAACCATATGCAGGGTCCCTGTGAATGTGAACCACTCTATGGCACTTAATAACAACAACAACTCCTCTTAGCATTTAACAAAGACAAGACCCTCACTCATTTGCATGAATTCTCAAGTCTTGTCTGATGATTTTAGGTAACAGAGGCACTTTGATTACCCAGCAATTTCCATGGATTATACTCAGCAACTAAAGAAAAAGGCCAATTTATTATAAATAAATAAATTTGCAATTTATTTATTTTAGGTGAGATAATGCATTACCAAATAAAATATTTGTTGTTATTATTAAGTGTCATCCGGTCCAGTGGAATCTACTCATAATGACCCTGTGTAAGTTCAAACCAACTTTGCAGTCCAGTTCATTAACCCACAATGCCACACCAGACTCCTTACTCTGTTTTACTGGCTATATAAAGGAGCCGTGGTGGCTCTGTGAGTTACGAATCAGTAGTTCAAGCTCACCAGCCAGCAGCTTCTCAGAGATCCTACACAGGGTTACTATGAGTAGAAACTGACTCAATAGCATTTAACAACAACAACAATAACTAACTTCAAGATCAGCAGTTGAAGCCCACCAATTGCTCTGTAGGAGAAAGAAGAGGCTCTCTGCTCCACAAAAGATTTACAGTTTTCCAAGTGTGGCACTGTGGGTCAATGAGCTGGACTGCAAAGTCAGTGTGAACCACAAGGTCAGCGGTTCAAGATTACTAGCCACTCCTGGAAAACCCTCTACAGGATCACTGTGGGTCAGAACTGACTTGATGACACTTAACACCACCAAAACCCTGTATGGAGTCTTAGTGGCACTGCAGGATAATGTACTGGGCCAGAACATCAGTTTGAGCCCCGAGGTCAGTGGTTCAAGCTCACCAGCCACTCCTTAGAAACACTATACAGGGTCACTGTGGGTCGGAACTGACTCAATTGTACTTAACAACAGCAACAACAGCAAACCCTATATAGGGTTGCTATGAGTTGAAATGAACTTGATTGCAGTGGGTTTGGTTTATTTAAGTTATTGACTCTAAAAAGGCATTCCACTATGTACCTCTGCATAGTCAGTGTTATCCAAAACAAACTGGATGGCATTGTGAAGAAGAAAACTCTGAACTTTTTTTGTAGAACCTGTAGGTAAAAAGACAGTCATTTGAATAGAACAAGGCAGCATTGCATGGTTTAAAATCAGGAAAGATGTGCTTCAGATTTGCATCTTTTCACCATTCTTAATCTGTATGCTGAGCAAATAATCTGAGAAACTGGATTATATGAAAAACAATTTGGCATCAGGATTGGAGGCAGATTCACTAACAAACTGCAAAATGCAGGTGAAACCAGCTTGCTTGCTTAAAGCCAAAAGAACTTGCTCTTACTGATGATCAAAGACTACAACCTTCAGTATGGATTACACCTCAACATAAATAAAACACAAATCCTCACAACTAGAACAATAAGCAACAGTGGGAAAAAAGCTTGAAGTTGTCAAGGATTTCATTTTATTTGGATCCACAATCGGTGATCATGAAAGCAACAGTCAAGAAATCAAAGTGCAAATTTCCTTAAGGCAAATCTGCTGCAAATTACCTCTTTAAAGTATTTAAAAACAATAACAAAAAACCCACAAAGATGTCACTTTGAAGATTAAGGTATACTTGACCCAAACCATGGTGTTTTCAATAGTCTCACATACATACAAAAGCTCAGCAATGACTAAGAAGGAATGGAGGAGAATTGATGTCTTCGAATTATGGAGTTAATGAAGAATAGTCTACCAGAAGACAAATGTCTTGGAAGTATAGCCAGAATGTTCCTTAGGATTGAAGATGGCAAGACTTGGTCTAATGTATCTTGGACATGTTATCAGAAGGGCCAATCCCTAAAGAAAGACATCATACTTGGTAAAGTTGAGGATCAAAGAAATAGAGGAAAGTCCCCAAAGAGATGGATTGGCACAGTGACCACAACAATGGGCTCAGGTATACCAATGGTAGTGAAGATAGTGCTTGAGCCTGACTAGAGTTTAGTCAAGCAGTGTATTGTTGTTTGGTGCCATAGAGTCAGTTCTGACTCATAACATGGGAGTCATTACTGCATAATCATGCTCATAGATACAAAGATTAGAATGTCAGCTTATTTTTTTCAGGGACACAGTTCAATTCATTATACTCTAGATCTTTATCATATAGCTTTTACTTGTAGTCTTGCAATGAGGGATAACTCTTTTCCTGAAGAAGCCTTTCTATCTTTGAATAACCATGAAGATGGCATACTTTCTGTAAATTAACTCAGGAAAATGTAAAGTAATATGAAATAATTTTATAATAATGCAATGTGACATTTCATTGATTCAAAATCAATGACATACTGGCCAATTTTATCCAATTGAAAGTGGTTAAGCACTCAGCTCCTGAGAGGTTCAGCAGTTGGTAACCACCAGCAGCTCTTCAGAAGATAAATGAGGCGGTCTGATTTCAGAAAGATTTACAACCTCAGAAACCCTATGGGGAAGTTCTACTCTGTTCTATCGGATTTTTATGAATCAAAATGGACTCAAAGACAAGAAGTTTAAAATTTTCTCACATGTGAAGAAGCAGGTGTTTATGTTTTGGACATAAAATGCTAGTGCATCTCCCAGATTGCAGTCTTTCTGATACCTAGCAGGAGCTGAATGCATTTTAATTTAAGAAGCAAATGAAATTTCTTTTTGGTTAGGTTGGAACTTTGTGCTGTAAACCAGCACAAGAGTTGAGTTTGGCCCCAGAGCTCCACTAACTAGGTTGGAATCACTGATGAGCTCTGTGACTTAGGGCAAGTGACTTCACCATTCTATGACTGAAAACTCTTCTCTGTAAAGTGAAGACTGAGGTAGTTCTTACTTAGAAGGTTGGCATTAGCAGTAAAATCGTTCATTCATGGTAAGTGCTCTAGACAGCATCTGCCATAACATAAGTACTCATGGTGCCACCCAATGTCATTAACATTACTCTCTCTCTTTATTAGTAGGTCTACAATGAAGGAGACCTAGTTCAATATGAGGAAATATCACCAAGTCCATTTTTTCTTATAAATGACTTTCTTCAAGTTGTTGTTAAGTGCCTATAGTGACCCTGTATAGGGTTTCCTGGGAAACTTGAACCACCAGACTTGCAATTCAAACCGACTTTGCAGTCCAGTACCTTAACCCACAGTGCCACACCTGGACTCTAACATCTTTATTGGAGCTTTCATTTTTGGTTCTCTCTTTCTCTTCCAGACATGAAGTCACTCCTTTATTATCTTAAACTCACTTTGTTCTTATGTTTTACAGAAAGGAGAGCTGATTTCCACCAGCAGTGCTAAGTTTTCTGCTGGTGCTGATGGAAGTCTGTACGTGGTGTCACCAGGAGGTGAAGAGAGTGGGGAGTATGTCTGCACCGCCACCAATGCAGCGGGCTATGCCAAGAGGAAAGTGCAGCTGACTGTCTATGGTGAGAGCCCCTGGAGCAATGTTTTTCATTGACACTATCAATCTTTGCCAAAACTTAGTCTTCTCCTAATAATGTTACCAGAGGATCATACCCCTAAAGTGGAACGTTCTCCCAGATATATATATATATA
>NW_006408728.1:4356961-4369923 GCF_000296735.1 Chrysochloris asiatica | reverse complement strand
TGTTCAGGCTAATGTACAGAATGGAGATTGACCTTGTCTCTGGAGGGAACTAAAAACTGAGGCCTTGTCTATTTAAAATGCTTTCCTGAGCCTGACTAGAGTTTAGTCAAGCAGTCTCTAGGTAGGCAAAATCAGGCAAAATCAGTTTGGTCCTTACAGTATAGCCTTTCTGGAAAGTTTTATGGTGTTTTTTCCCACGGAATATGCTTATTGCACCCAACCAACTTCAGTAACACCAGTTAGTTCAAACTCTCAGCAAAGCCAAACCTCAGCAATGTTTTGGTTAGTGCTCTGCCTTGAGGGGTTACTTTTGCAAATGGCATGCTTTAAAAGGGTATTTCAGCTGAGCTCTTTATAGTGTTCTGAGGGGAAGAGCTGAGAGGAAAACATTTGTGTTTTTCCTGTTACCTTTCACAATAAACACATTAATGAGAAGCTTTACGTATGCCCTAAAAGCAGCATCTTTTTGTAAATTATTTTAAAACATCCGTAGTCTACATTTTCATGGAAATGAAGGTGTACTTTGTTTTTAATGTGCTATTTCCCTTCTCCCTCCCATAAATGTGTTTGTTTTAGTCCGACCCAGAGTGTTTGGAGACCAACTAGGACTATCACAGGAGAAACCTGTTGAGATCTCAGTCATTGCAGGGGAAGAGGTGACACTCCCATGTGAAGTGAAGAGCTTACCTCCCCCCATAATTACGTGGGCCAGAGAGACCCAGCTTATCTCTCCATTCTCACCAAGGTAGGCCATCTGGTATGAATTGTGACATGTGCAAATATAACCTCTACAGACAGATGACAGTGCCAACTCACTCAGACTTACTAATGTCTCAAAAATGGCTTTTAAATCTGAAAAACGTGTAAGTGCATATGAACTGACAGGAAATGTATGTTTATTATTTAATTCATTCTTTCCTATTAGAAATGCTAATACCCAAGCTTTAACATTATTTCCCGCTGGTGTATCTTGTAAGGTATTTCTTAAAAGGTGCAGCTTTGTATATATATTCTTGTTAGTACAATGTATGTAGTTCACATAGAAATTTGGTAATGCTACAGGAAAAATCAAATACAATACGCACTTTATGTCTAGGATTTGTCTTCTTGATTAACTCCTTACACAAATAAAGGTCCACTGAAATGATTAATTTGATGGTTGTTGTTGTTGTGAAGTGCCATTGAGTCGGTTCTGACCCATAGTGACCCTGTTTAGGGTTTCCAAGGAGCAGCTGGTGAGCTTGAACCACCAACCTTGCAGTTCAAACGGCTTTGCAGTCTGGCGCATTAACCCACAGTGCCACAATTTGATGGTTAGGTGACAAGAAAAGCAGACTACAGTCTTTAAGAGCACAACTTTTGTTCACAGGCAGGTATGACTTTACCTTTGCCACTTAAAGCTTACCTGAAACTTTTGGCATTATTTTTCAGGAAGCTGCTCTGAACCTCAGATTTCCAGTATGTAAAATACAGATCATCCTGACCGGAAGGAATTATGTAACCCGTATTTTACATCCCCAAGTCTCTAGTTCTCAAAAAATGGTAGCATGACTATTTTAACTCAGCACCATGCCAAAATTACTAGTGGAATAGCTATAACATATTAGAGTTGCTGAAGTATACAAATATTTATGAAGCTATAAATCCATGTTACTATAGTTTCCCTACTACTGATAAGGAAGAAAAAAAAAAAAGAATGACTATATAATTTTACTATTTCTTGGCAATAAAACGACTGAATACTGTTGAATAAAAGAAATACAGCATTAAATATAAACTTGGAGTTCCTTTATTCCTCTTCTCACTCACGAATTCTTTCATTTATTCTGAGGGCAAATACTATTACAAATTTGATGTACTTTGTATACACTTATCCTGAAATAATTTCATTATTGTTTTCTGTGTTTTTAATTTTTTGTGTGTATGTCTGTTTTTAATTTGCCTAAAGTAACATATATTATCATTTCATCACTTCCTGTATTTGTTAATATCAGACAATCTCTTTGATATCTCAAGCAAGTCAAGTTTTGCTAAAGGTAATACAGAAACGGCTACAATCACACATTGACAGAGAACTTCCAGAGGTTCAAGCTGGATTCAGAAGAGGCCGTGGAACGCGAGATATCGCTGCTGATGTCTGATGGATCTTGGCTGAAAGTAGAGAATATCAGAAAGATGTTTACCTATGCTTTATTGACTATGCAAAGGCTTTCGATTGTGTGGATCATGACAAGCTATGGACAACATTGAGAAGTATGAGTATTCCAGAACACTTAATTGTACTTCTGAGGAATCTGTACCTGGACCAAGAAGCAGTTGTTCGAACAGAGCATGGGAACACTGAATGTTTTAAAATTGGGAAAGGTCTGCGACAAGGTTGTATTTTTTCACCATACTTATTCAGCCTGTATGCTGAGCAAATAATATGAGAAGCTGGGTTCTGTGAAGAAAAACGTTGCATCAGGATTGGAGGAAGACTCATTAACAACCTGAGATATGCAGATAATACAACCTTGCTTGCTGAAAGTGAAGAGGACTTAAAATATTTACTGATGAAGATCAAAGAGCACAGCCTTCGATATGGATTACATCTCAATGTCAGGAAAACAAAAAGCCTCACCACTGGACCAATAAATAGCATTCTTATCAACGGAGAAAAGATTGAAGTTGTCAAGGACTTCATTCTTCTTGGATCAACTATCAACACTTGCGGAAGCAGCAGTCAAGAGATCAGACGACATTGCATTAGGCAAATCTGCTGCACAGGAACTTTTTAAAGTTTTGAAGAGCAAAGATGTCAGCTTGAGGACTAAAGTGCGCCTGACCCAAGCCATGGTATTTTCAGTACCCTCATATGGATGCGAAAGCTGGACAGTGAATAAGGAAGCTCGTAGAAGAATTGATGCCTTTGAGTTGTGGTGTTGGAGGAGAATACTAAAAGTGCCATGGGCTGCCAAAAGAACCAATAGATCTGTTTTGGAAGAAGTGCAGCCAGAGTGCTCCTTGGAGGCCAGGATGGCTAAGCTCCGTCTCTCATACTTTGGACGTATTGTCAGGAGGGAACAGTCGCTGGAGAAGAATGTCATGCTGGGTAAGATGGAGGGTCAGAAAAAATGAGGAAGACCCCCAACGAGATGAATCAGCCAGGTGGCATCATTGATGGCGTCAAGTGTGGCAGCGGTAGTGAGGTTGGCCCAGGATCGGACATTGTTTCATTCTGCTGTGCCTGGGGTCGCTATGAGTCGGTTACGACTCGATGGCATCTGACAACAACAACAACAACAACAACAATCTATTTTTATACATGCAGATTTAGTTTACTCATTTTAACTATTTTATATGCATAATCCCTATTTTATTTATCCATTACCCTGTTATTACCATTAATATTGCTGTTTCCTTCCTTCCTTCTTTCTTTTCCTCCTCTCTGCCTTTCTCCATACTCCTTGCCTTCCTTTCCTTTTTTTTTAAACAACAACAAAATTCAGTGAATATCATTTTATATGCCATTATAATTATATACCTGTGTTTCTTAAGGTCTGTACTACAATTATAGCTTTTAGTCAAGGGACTTCCTATTTTCTGCTCTACTAAAAAACTCACTGTCACTGAGTCAATTCCAACCCATAGTGCTCCAGTGTAGGGTTTCTGAGACTGTATATCCTTCTAGGAGCAGACAGCTTCATCCTTCTCCTACAGAGATAATGAGTCTGAACCTCAGACATTGCCATTAGCAGCTCAACACCTAACCCACAATTCCACCAGGGTTCCTTTAGCTTAACTTCTTTTATTAAGTGCTGTCAAGTCAGTTCTGACTTATCACAACCCTGTAGAGGGTTTCTGAGGAGCTGCTGGTGAATTTGAACTGGTAACCTTGAGGTTAACAATCCAGTGTTTATCCTTACCGCACCACTCTTATTTTCAGCTCTAATCAACATTGCTTTCTAAAGAGGTTGGTCTAATTTACCTACCCTCCCACCAAGAGGGTATAGGTATAACCTAAAACAAATCCACTGCCATCAAGTTGATTCTGGCTCATAGCAACCTACGTAGGATTCCCAAGCCTGTAAATCTTTATGCAAACATAACCTCATCTTTCTCTATGTCTAGGATTTGTCTTCTTGATTAATTCCTTACACAAATAAAGGTCCACTGAAATGATTAATTTGATGGTTGTTGTTGTTGTGAAGTGCCGTTGAGTTGGTTCGGACCCATAGCAACCCTGTATAGGGTTTCTGAGGAGCATCTGGTGAGCTTGAACCGCTGATCTTGCAGTTCAAACGGTTTTTCAGTCTGACGCATTGACCCACAGTAGCATACACTATTTAATTTAGTTTTATGAAAAGTCTTGATTTTGGGTGTAGGTCATTCTAGCCTCTTCCTCATTAAAGCTGTTTCAGCATAATTATTCTAATAGCCTTTTTATATACAGTTCACCCAACTAACAGTATTACTCCCACATGATGGGGGGGATTATATTCTATGTGTTTGAGAATTACCTGTATATCTTCCTTTGCCTTAATCTTAACATACACATTTTTTAGGAAGCACTGTAGAAAAATAAGAAAACATTCAAAATAAAACAATTACTAAGATATAGATTTGCTTTGTATATATGCAATTTTGTAAAGAAGAGGAATAGTAAAATTAGTTGGCATTGGCACTGTAGTATAAGCGCTGGATCACAGGTTTGTTTGAACTATAAGGTTGGCTGTTCAAAGTCACTATTTGCTCCTTGGAAACACTCTACAGAGTTGCTATCAGTCAGAACTGACTCAGTGGCACTTAACAACAACAACAGAATAGATTTAAATGTAAACAAAAAACTGAATATCGTACCTAATGTACAATTGGGAAAATCCTTGACTTTTAAGATGTACAGAGATGACATTACAGATGGGATAATGGTTTTATAAACTTCTTGAAGAGTAGTAATTTCATACCAAAGTACAGCTGCAAAAGAGGCATTTAAATTCTCATTCATGGTCTACTATGAAATCCTGGTGTGGCACTGTAGGATAAGCACTTGACTATTAACTGTAAGGTTGACAATTCAAACCTAGCAGCTGTTCCTTGGAAATCCTATACAGGGTCACTATCAGTCAGAACCAATTCAGTGGTTCTTAATAACAAAATCATGGTCTACGATGTTAATTGTTGTTGTTTTTTCTTTTAGACACACGTTCCTCCCTTCTGGTTCGATGAAGATCACTGAAACCCGCATTTCAGATAGTGGGATGTATCTTTGTGTTGCCACAAACATTGCTGGGAATGTGACTCAGGCTGTTAAGCTAAATGTCCATGGTGAGTTGTGAAGTGCAATCATATAACACTGTGGACTGGCCACAAAGAAAACCCATCATCCTAGTGTCTTTGCGTGTTAACTCCAGTTAAACACAGAGTAATGATGAAATATGAGATACTTACAATTTTAAAATTTGACATGCATCTTATTACGTACTATTCTGAAAAATTTACCTGCTATGTATAAGCAAGCCCCGCTCTTTTTCTTTAAATGAACACTTACTAAATTTTTGGATCTTAATTTTTTTAGATGTCCATTCATTTAATTACTATTGTTGACATATGGTAGAGAAAAATGAGTTGAAACTATGAGCTTTTTGTAACAGTACATATGAATTTTCATGAGTATATTTTATATTATCTTAATTGGACTTTTTAATTTTAAAGAGCTTAGCAAATGAAAAAAATTCTGCCTCTTAGGAATTTTTCTGCTTTGAACTCTCTAGTTAGTCTGATTTATCTCCCCAACTTACTATATCCCATTTAATTATTCACTCATTCAACACAGATGTACTAAGTATATTCTTTATGCCAGCCACTGTATAGATTCTAGATACTCAAATATCAGAAGAAAATTTCCTCAGGCAGTATTGATCTGATTTCCTTCTTAGTTCAGTCACTACAATAGTGACTCATGGATTGTGGGCTTTGAAAGCTGATGCATAATGTGATTTCTGACTCGCTCATTAATATCAATAATTCTCTAGGACATTATTGTTAGCATGTTACCTATCCTTTGTCTCTAACTTTCTCATTCATAAAATGATGATAATAATTGTACCACATTTATAAGACTGTTATGAATGGGAGTCTTTAGAAAATATTTACTAAATAATTAAGGTTTTTTTTTTTAAAAGAAGAGAGAAATGGGGGCTTTTTAGAGAGGTAAGATAAAATAAATTCTAATTGTATCTTTATGAGTCAAATTGATTCTATCATCAAGTTGACTGTGTACATGTGAAAACCAATAATTTTTTGCCAGTGTTTTGATAACGTATATATTTTTATTTCTAAGGGAAAATCAGTAAAGGGAAATAGAAGTTCTTTCTTGATTCTTCTCTATAAAATTAGCTAATACTTCTATAAGAAACATTTCCCATCATCTGACGAAACCTTCCACAAAAAGAACTAAGATTACAGCACGTGGAAACAAATGCTTTGGGGCTTACTCTTTTGTCTTTTTAGAAATTATCTGGTCCACCCTTTTGTGTTGTTAGGTGCCATACAGTCATTTAGAAGTGCTTCAAATCTGTAAGTTATTTCTGAATTCAAAACATTTCTGAAAACATTTAAAAATGGTTGTTGTGTCTCAAGGGTGGAACTAACAGTTTCATGTTTATCATTTCCCTTTATGCTTACAATGAATTGGTATGTTGTTGTTGTTAAGTGCCATCGAGTCAGTTCCAACCCATAGCGACCCTGTATAGTGTTTCCAAGGAGCGGCTGGTAAGTTTGAACTGCATCCTTGCAGTTCAAACAGCTTTGCAGTCTGGTGCATTAACCCACAGTGTCACACCAGGACTCCATGAATTGGTATAGAAGTGATTATTATATGTCTCTTATTGAGGCAATAGGTCTCAGGAAGTTCATTCTTTGACTTACTCTAGATCACATAGCTGGTAAGGTGCCCAAGCACTGGCTCAAATATTGAGATGACTATTTCTTTTTAACTTTCCCAAGTTGACTTTTGGTAAGAAGCTTTTATTTAGAATGAGAAAAAGAAGGAATTTTTTTTTTTTAATTTTGGGTTATTAACACTCAAATGTTATTTTCAGTTCCTCCAAAGATTCAGCGTGGCCCTAAACTTATGAAAGTCCAGGTTGGTCAAAGAGTGGATATCCTATGTCATGCTCAAGGAACGCCTTCTCCTGTAATCACCTGGTTTAAAGGTGGCAGGGCTGTGGTTGTTGATGGAGTGGGGCATATTAGTGATCCAGATGGAACATTAAGCATTGACCAAGCCACGCTCTCAGATGCTGGTGTCTATACATGTATTGCTACTAACATAGCAGGCAGTGATAAAACGGAGATAACGCTACACGTCCAAGGTGAGTTTTGGCACAGGAAAGTATATGTATGGCTGGAGGATGGGCGTATACCCCTGGAGTCTGTTACTGTCTTAAATTACTTTAGGAAGATTTCCATCTAACTTTAAAACATAAAAATGTTTCTTCAATTATCTCTGAAAACAGAACCATTCCAGAAAACACTAAAACTAACTAGTAGTTAATCTGCCTTAATTTAAGCATGTTTATTTTTTAAATCAAAATTGCTATGCATGATGTTGTTGTTGTTGTTAAGTGCCATCGAGTCGGTTCCGACCCATAGCGACCCTGTACAGGGTTTCCGAGGGTGTAAATCCTTACGGGAGTAGAAAGCTTCATCTTTCTCCCGCGGAGCACCTGGTAGTTTCGAACTGCTGACCTTAAGGTTCGCAGCCCGATTCGTAACCACTACGCTACCAGAGCATGATGCAGATAATAGAAATAATCCCAGATAAATGTTCTACCCACAATTTTTGGTTGGGAAGAAATAGTGGACATAGTGAGTTGGAGTCGGATTTTGCCTCCTATTGTAAGATACACTAAAAATTGATCCATAACATCCTAGTATGGCTCTATAGGATAAGCATTTGACCCTAAGGTTGTTTTGAACTGCATAGTGACCTTGTATAGGGTTTTCAAGGAGTGGCTGGAGGGGTGACCCACAGATCTTGTGGTTAGCAGTCCTGTGCTTATCCTATAGCACTAAGCTAAACAGTGACTCCAGTTAGCACCTGTGGTTGCTATGTGCCATGGAGTCGATTCCAACTCAGAGACCCCATATAGGGTTTCCAAGGAGCAGCTGGTGAGTTTGAACTGCCAACCTTGTGGTTCAAACTGATCTTGCAGTCCAGTGCTTTAATCCACAGCACCACACCAGGACTCCAGATGGCATCTAGCCTATGGATATATTTTTGGATGGATGGCTATGACATTTGGAGAGTTGTTGAGCTCACTCATTCAAATCAACAGGTTTTATTTGAGTGCTTATGTTTATAGTCCAGTGGAAAATATTTTTTTGTTGTTAAGAGCTGTTGAGTTGGTTCCAATTCATAGCCACCCTGTACAGGGTTTTCGAGAATCACCTGGTGGATTTGAACTGCCGACCGTTTGGTTTGCAGTCCAGTGCTTATTATACAACACAACACCAGGACTCTAGTGGAAAAGATTCATAATAAAACTATCCAGTTTGTAAACATTCACTGTAAAGTGATTTTCTCATGCTGTGTGTTAATGTGCTGCACTGTGATGTCGGTTTGAACTGCAAGATTGGCAGTTCACACTCACCAGCCACTCCTCAGAAACTCGGTATAAGGTCACTATGAGTCAGACCCTACTCAACGGCACTTAACAACAACAACAAATAGAAAAGATAGACATTCAAAAATTTTTCTTAAAATGCACGCTTACAAACTGGGTAGTGTTATTTTGAATTGGTAGAGCTATATGAACGTTTAAATGAAAGACAAATTAGAGAAGGCTTCGCTAAGCTTGTGACATTTAAAATTTCAATGGTAGAAGCATATTAATTGAGAGGGGAGAGTATGGAGAAACTTCAGGTTAAGAAAGAACATAAAATGTGGAAAGGAGGGCATATGGGATAAAAACAAAAAACATATAAAAACTACATTCTTGACTGAGTGAATGTGATGAAGCTGAAGACACATCATGGGCTACATTATCCAAGACCTAGGAACCCAGATTAAGGAGTCTAGATTTTATTCTAAATGTATTGTAAAGACTTTGAGAAGTTAGAAACAGGAAAGTGATGTGTCTGATTTGGGATTTTAAAAGATTGCTCTTTGGGAAGAGAATGGTTTGGAAGGGACAAGAGAATGTGAGGAGCAATAGTTGTATATTATTGAAGTAGCTCAGGTAAAAGATGTTGACAATGGGATTGGAAGGGTGGTGACTAAGGACAGACGTAGGTGGCCTCAAGAGATAATTATTGTTGTTAAGTGCAGTTGAGTGGGTTCCCACTGGTAGTGACCCTGTATAGGGTTTCTGAGGAGCGGCTGATGAGTTTAAACCATTGACCCATGGTTAGCGTTCCAGTACTCATCCTACAGCATTCATCCTACCACAAGAGATAATTAAAATAATTCTAATATAGTGATGGATTCTATATGGGGTATGAAGGAGATGAAGACCTCAAGAATGATTTTTCCTGAAATGATTGGGTAGTGGGGCTGTTCAGTGAGAAAGGATGCACTAAAGAAGGAACAGCTCTGGTAGTTTCGAACTGCCAACCTTGAGGTTAGCAACCTGTCTCGTAAGCACTATGCTACCAGAGCTCCTTAAGCTAAAATATAGGAACAAAGAAATGATGAAATTTAGTGACCAATGAGATGTGGAAGTTAGGAGTAAAGGGGGAAAACATAAGAATGGGTAGAGCATGATGTCCTAACTAAAAGAGTAGAGGAAGGAAAGTAAGATTGTAGGAAGCATGAAAATAATTTTGGGGAGTCACTTAGAGTTCAGGTTCACAAGTGTGAGCTATCTGGAAGTAGGAGACATACTGATGATGCTTCAGGACAGTTTGAAATTTCCCAGGGAATCCCTGATAATTATGCATTCATTTTTCTAATAGAACCACCTATACTGGAAGATCTTGAACCTCCATATAACAATCCATTCCAAGAAAGAGTGGTCAATCAACGCATTGCATTTCCATGCCCTGCAAGAGGTGTGTAAAACTTAAACATACAAGCATTGTTATACTATCATATTGCTCAGAATCCTATATTGACCTGAAACTTTTGTCTTTATAAAACTCCCCTCATCAGTCATAGTAATAATAATTTCATAGCATAGAAACCAATTCCTTTTTCAGATAACAGCTCTTAGAATAGGTGTTTTTGCCTCCTAGGTTTTTTATGTCCTTCAGTAGAAAGCCGTCTCCAATTCTTTCAAACTTGACCCACCTAAGTAAGCTTTCCAGGTAGTTCATGTTCCTTCATGCAGCTTCTTAGTTGATTCTATTTTAGCAGATTTTTTCTTTTAAATGTGACATCAAAAGTTATGCAGAATATTATAAATTCTTCTCATTTGATCTAAGGTGTAAATTAAGATTCATTATTATTTGTTTTGAACATTTCGCTTCTAATACCCTCTTTTCCTTTAATTACCCCTACTGGTAATTACAGGGCCAGTTTCCACTCAGTCCCTAAGGTTTATTCATTGAATTTCTGGACTTTCTATCTCACTATGTTCTCTGTCCATTTTTATTACTCCTTAAGAGTATGTGTAACAGCAACTGTCACTACCCTCTTATACTGGGTGACAAGTAGGCAGGCAATCAGGGATAGCCTCTCATGTTTGCATTCTTCTGCCATGGCCCAAACTGGGTCTGCTGTGCTTCTAAACGGTCAAGCAGTACTCCTTCCATAAGCGCCTGGAGGGCTTTGGATGACTTGTACCATAAGTGCTTCCACCTCAGCCTCCAGTATTGTTTCTGGAAGCAGCAATAATTGAAGGGCCTGTCCTTATGGCTGTCTTTGTTTTTGTAAAAAGATTGTGTAACTCTCAGCAGTAGCACACACAAGTGATGATGACTCTTTTTACCAACATAAAGATAAAGTAACTTTAAAGAATTTAAAGAATTATTAGTAACCATTCCCAGAATGAAGAGCCCTGGTCGCACAGTGGTTAAGTGACTTAACCAGAAGGACAACAATTTGAACCCACCACCCATGCTGGCAGTCTGTTTCAGTAAAGATGTACAGGCTTGGAAACATTGTGGGGTAGTTCTACTCTATCCTACAGGTCACTATGAATCAGAATTGACACCGCGGCTTTGCTTTGGGTTTGGTTATGCCTTAAGTGTGTGAGTATTAGGGAGACCCATTCTAGAAAAGAAGCCTTCTTTAGAAGATTTTCTGTTACTGTTCAGTGCCATCAAGTTGGTTTTGACTCATAGCAACCTGTATAAGATTTGCTAGGAGTGACTGCTGGGTTTGTACTGCTAATTTTTTTATTACAATCCAGTGCCTATCCTACAACACCACACCAATAAATACTGTGGTGCTCATTACCACTGAATCCCTACCAACAGCACAACTGCTCCTTGCTTTCTGCTGTATTCCTGCTTTTCAAGTCAGCTCCTTTGTTTTGACTTCCTTTTTCCATTTTATATAACTCTTTTCATAGTTCCACATTTTTACATGGGATATAATCCCTGAGTTCATTAAATACAGCAAAATGTGCTTCAACTATCCTTTTCTATGAGTTTCATCTTGACCATGAAATTAAAGACAATGCAACTTTATTTTTTGTTTGTCAATTTTCTTCTGAGTTTAATAAATATTTGTTGAGAAGTCAGATTGAAGTGCATAAAGGAATAAGTAGACTATAAGGAGATGACTGTAACTCCTTTTCATCTTTGACAACATAAAATGAACTTCAGAATAACAACATGAAGTAAAAATGAAAAGGACTCTAGAATCAAGTAGTTTTATCTTCTCTTCCTCAGTCAATTGGTCATAATCAGTAGACTGAACTTTTTGTTTTCTTTTTCCCCCATAAATATTATTTTCATAGACACTTTTAGAAGTCCTTAACTCAATTTGAGGTTAACTTTAGTGACACGATCTGTGTTTCCATGCCATTATTTTCTTTTGTCCTTGACTATATTTTAATATCTAATTGTCCTTTTATATTGGATTGCCAGTAATGTTCTATGAAGTTACATTAATTTTATTTAATGTGATTTCTTTTCATCTTTATAGGGATTAAGTAAAATTTTAAAGCTTTTAGAATAGAGTCTGGAATAATTAATATCTGTTTATTTCCATTGTGTCCTTTGGTATCTATTACTCACATGAAGATAATTGTATCACTTTTATCCATGAGCATATTTATTTCTATTCACCTTGTTACATAACTAAGTCCAGGAAATCATTTCTCTTCATTGTTTTCTCAACTTTCTTTTCAATATGATAAGTCAATAAATCCTATTTTTAGTAAAAATAATCTATTTTTAGCATTTACTATCTAGAATATGTGCAGATAGTAGAAGTAACTCATCTCTACCAAATGAAGCCCCTTTAAATGATGCATTATGTATACACATTCCGTACACACAATTTATGCACTCTGTTTGGTTGAACAATATTAATACTGCATTCTTTTCAAAGGTCCTTATTTTTGTTCTTCCATTGTGTTCACTCAAAAACTCTATATCTACTACATTTGATTGACATAGTTGTGTTTTGTTTTGCTTTCCCCAGTAGTCATCATAAACTCTCTTAAGAAAATAGTTGCTTTGCTCTATCTCGTCTTAATGTTTTAATAATAATAACTTAGAATTTTATTCAAATATGATATATAATGATATATATATTAAAACCAATCTGGAATTGTTGTTGTTAAGTGTCATCGCATCAATTACAGTCCATAGCAACCCTGTATAGGGTTTCCAAGAAGTGGTTGGTGAGTTTGAACCACCAACCTTCCTGCTAGCCATCCAGTGCTTATCCTGTACCTTGATTCTTTACATTTCTATGCCAGGAGAAATATCTTGAACATACTTAAGGTCACAGTCTACAGTCATGGCAAATTTTTATTTCTCTTAAATATTTTGATATGTTGTTGTTGTCAGGTGCCATTGAGTCGGAA
>NW_006408728.1:4352282-4354921 GCF_000296735.1 Chrysochloris asiatica | reverse complement strand
TTTTGATATAGACCCTTAATAATGATTTGGCATTTTGTTACAAAAGTATCACAAGACTTTAATTTCTTACTTAAGGTATCCCCAAACCGACCATCAAATGGCTACGTAATGGTAGACAGTTGACAGGCAGAGAACCGGGTATTTCCATCTTGGAAGATGGCACATTATTGGTCATCACTTCAGTTACACCATATGACAATGGGGAGTACATCTGTGTGGCAGTCAATGAAGCTGGAACCACAGAAAGAAAATATAATCTCCAAGTACATGGTAAATGTGGATGATGTGTCTAATATATTTAAATGATTCCCAATGTAATATTGCTTAATATTAATATGAATAGAAACATTACCAAGCAGGAAACTGGTGGTCTAATTGCATATATTTGTTTATTTATGAGAATTATAGTTTCATGTAATTTTGTATTTTACATCATTCAAAATTCAAATGGTATGGAAAGATACATAGCTATATGGAAAAAGCCTCTTGTTTTGATAACTACAGGCAAGGGAAGTTATCAAATTTTTTAGTGTGTATTTGTGAGTGTGTGTTTCCAGACATTTTAAGCATATACTAGGAAATATGAATATATAATATTTTACCCTCTTTTTATACATAAAATAGGAAATACATATGGTTGAATATTATACATATTGTTCTACATCTTGCCTTTTTCACTATATAAATTGATTTTGAGTAGTTATTCAATATTCCTAGCTCTTATATATACATACACAGCATCTCATTGTATGGTAATACCATGATCTATTTAACCTTCCTCTAATAATTATGAACATTTTGTTTGCTATCAATTGTTTGCTATTTTAAGTGATGTAATAAAAATCTTGTACATGTGTCATGGTACTTGAGTCAAATTATATATACATTGTACATTTTGATAGAGATTGACTTCCATAGGCACCAGGCAATATGTAATCACATCAGCAGTGAGCACCCATGAGTTTATTAAGGCTTTTGCACTTTGGTTTTTTGAGAGATATGGAATGGAGAGGTTTGCTTCAAGTTTCTCCCTTAAATGTACTTTTAACTTTTATCCTAAATTCAAAACTCTGAAATCCTAAGTAAAGTAAAAATGCAGTAAGGATTGTTGATTATAAATATATTTCTCAAGAATTTTTTTCATTTTATAATAATTTATTTGCTTAAATATTACTAACCTATCTAGCCATTAGATACCTAGTGTAAATAATATTTATAAACAAAATTTATTATAAACTATCTATCTAGCTCTGCTACCATATTGGTTATGAGTTGGGCTGCTAATCTCAAGGTCAGCAGTTCGAACCTACCAGCTGTTCCACAGGAGAAAGATAAGCCTTTCTGCTCCCTTAAAGATTTACAGCCTCGGAAACCATATACAGGGTCGCTATAAGTCAGAATCGACTCCACAGCATATAACTACCACTACCATATAAACTACCTAGTCATACTCTTCTTTCTTTTTGCAGTTCCTCCAGTAATAAAAGATAAAGAGCAAGTAGCAAATGTGTCAGTTTTGCTACATCAGGGGACCAATCTCTTTTGTGAAGTTGAAGGTACTCCATCCCCCATCATTATGTGGTTTAAAGATGATGTCCAGGTAATTGGAGACCTCCAAATATTTATAACTCCTTGACTTAATACCTGAGAAATACATTTTTCATTGTGAATCATTATTAGTAATAAAGTTTTATTTCAATTTCTAATTACGCATTTTTATGAAGATTGGAAATAATTGATCATTTTGACCCTCATAGGTGACTGAAAATAGCATCATTCAGATTGTGAATAATGGGAAGACATTAAAGCTCTTTAAAGCCACTCCAGATGATGCAGGAAGATATTCCTGTAAAGCCATTAATATTGCAGGCACTTCTCAGAAGTACTTTAACATTGATGTGCTAGGTAAGTAAGACATTTTTTTTAACCGTTTTTTTTCGGTGGTTTTTTTATGTAGAACTATGTTGATAGTATGGAAGAGCAAAAAGAAAAGAAGAAAGTGATGGAAGATATAACAGGTTTTACCACTTTATTCATCCTTAATGTTGGTCCAGAAGCTTATGGTATAGAAAGTTTGAAGACATCTATTTCATGGAGATATCTTTGAGCATTTGGTACTATCCTATGCATAAAATAGCAAAATTTTAATTTGCCAGTTTCTTCAATTGGATGATCAGGAAATAATGTGGGAAGTAGCTATTGAGGGTAGTTCAGGGAATATTCATGTTGTTGATGTCTCTTGAAACCACTGCTAGTTTGTACTTGAACCTGAGATAACAATGTATCCACCTGCCTCTGTGTTCTTGTTTATTCCTATAAACTAAATCACATCATCTCTGACAACAAGTAATGGGAGGAAATATTGAGAGTGGTAACACTTGAGATAGATTGGGATAAAAAAGTTTTCAGTTTTGAAAATGGTAATGTTAAACTGTAATTTTAGAATTTTAGGTTGTGAATTTGTATTTACCATTTAAAGTTCACTTCATAATAAAATGGCTTATTTATGTCTTATCAACATTTTACTTATCAGAATGGCTATATGCTTTGTAAGCCTGGGATGGAAGTAAGGTACATAACATTAAAATAAGCCCTCCTGTTGAATTTCTCAAAGCCTGGAGTACTTTGCATTTTTTCTA
>NW_006408728.1:4344742-4351906 GCF_000296735.1 Chrysochloris asiatica | reverse complement strand
AGGATCTCAGTGATACATGTCCCCATTGCAGTGACCAGCACCTTCATCCATCCACTTGCTTCTACCAAAGCCTGGAACTCATTCTTCTTATGTCCCTCTCCCCAACTCCTTAAATCTACCAACATCCTGTTACATCTACTTCCTAACTTTAAATTCTCTACTTTTTCCATTTTCATTGTGAAAGTATCCTCACTTATTAGCTGAACTAATATAATAACCTCCTTAACTGCTCCCTGAAAGGGTCTCTGGGTGGTCCAAATGGCTAACTC
Source organism: Chrysochloris asiatica (assembly GCF_000296735.1). NCBI lineage: Eukaryota > Metazoa > Chordata > Mammalia > Afrosoricida > Chrysochloridae > Chrysochloris > Chrysochloris asiatica. Next base: position 4,351,637 of record NW_006408728.1, on the reverse strand, counting down.
ACTTGGCTACAAACCAAAAGGTTGACAGTTTGAATCTACCCAGAGGTGCTTTGGAAGAAAGGCCTGGTAATATACTGCCAATAAATCAGTCACTGAATATCCTATGGAGCACAGTTAGCTCTATTCTGACACATATGTGGTCACAATGAATCTGGGCCAACTATAAGGCAACTGGTTAACTGCTTCCTGCATCCATTCTTTGTCACTCTAATCCAGCTTCTTTCAGCAGCCAATGTGGTCTTCAAATGCAAATCTGATCATTTAGTGCCTGCCCCCTACGTAAACCTTTTAATGGCTGACCATTATTCTGAAAAGGAAACAAACAACTGTGAGTGTGATGAGAGAGAATTAGATGGCTAGACAAATATGTAAGAACTCTTTACTATGCTTGATAATTCCAAGAAAAAAATCAACAACTTCTTTTTCATGTTCTGTCTCATATCCAGTTTTAGCTTAAAGAGCCTTTTAAAAGTGACAAAAGTAATAAATGTCAACTACAGTATAATTTGTGCAATTTGAACATTTATATGGTTGATATGATGTCATTCTTGTAATTTAAGATATATAGCAGAAGTAAATTGTATTATATGAATTCACTGTTCTAAACCCTTGTTACACATGGATTTAATACTCCTCAAAATGAATTCTCTGCTATCATAATTCTTACAGAAAATTGTCCTTCTAGCATATCTTTCATGAATATATTTTGATGATTAAATAACTTTCGAGTCCTTAAATTCAACTGTGATGATATAAAGAAGGATTACTGTGTGATATTGTGTTTTGAAGTTTAAATCTTATTTAAATACTATTTTTAAAATGATTATCTTCTCTCTGTAACTTGTTTTTTCCAAGTCTTAGATTTTCATGATACCATGTCTTTGTTCAAGTTCCACCCACCATAATAGGTGCCAACTCTCCAAACGAAGTCTCAGTTGTCCTCCACCATGACACTACTCTTGAATGCCAGGTCAAAGGAACTCCCTTCCCTGTTATTAACTGGTTCAAAGATGGCAAGTGAGTATCTTTTCTTCATTTCTTAGTGGGGCCGAGTTGATAGAAAGTAGATGTGTGAATTTGTGCCACATAGTGTATTATTAAATAAGCATGAAGGAAAAACAATATTCCTAAAAGAAACATTTTAAATGGTCTTAAAATCTTGTGATAATTTTCATACTTACAAGTTATTTGTTGTTAAGTTCCATGGAGTTGTTCCAACTCATAATGACTCTGTATAGGGTTTCCAAGGAGCAGTTGATGGGTTTGAACCACAGACCTTGTCATTAGCAGTCCAGTGCTTATCCTATAGTACAAATGCTGGAAATTTATTTTATAAACATAAATAGTCTCTGTCCAAAGGAATGAAATGAAATGGAACTGGAATTCTTGTTTTTAAAAAAGCAAATGTGTTTATGACATCAAGATGAAAATAAATGTAGGATCATTTTGTATGTGGAGAAAGAAAGGAACCACAGAAAAGCAGTCAGATCATGCATAGACTATAACTCTTGATGTTTTTCCAGAATGAAAAAGCACCGTGATTTCCTTAGGTTTTGAGAGCTCTTTCATCATACCATGGTCAGTGTTTATGTGTTATTACAGCTTCTAGAGCAAATACTGTAGTAGCATAATGGTTACGAATCGGGCTGCGAACCGCAAGGTCAGCAGTTCGAAACTACCAGCTGCTCCGTGGTAGAAAGATGAGGCTTTCTGCTCCCATAAAGATTTATAGCCTTGGAAACCTTGTTCAGGTTCGCTATGGGTCAGAACTGACTCGATGGCATTTAACAACAAAGCAAAGGGTAAATACTTGCAGCATATTCAGTGAAGGATTACATTCATGCTTTTTGCAAGCTCTGGTAGCGTAGTGGTTACGAATCGGGCTGCAAACCTTAAGGTCAGCGGTTCGAAACTACCAGCCGCTCCGCGGGAGAAAGATGAGGCTTTCTACTCCCGTAAAGATTTACACCCTCGGAAACCCTGTACAGGGTCGCTATGGGTCAGACCCGACTCGATGGCACTTAACAACAAGAAAAGACTAACAACAATATATCAAAATGTATGGAGATGAATTAGCAATTCAAAAAAAAAAAAAAAGAAAAGAACTATAATTAGGTAATAACTATACCAAAAGCTGTTCATCCTTAAAAATTCTGGAAATGTAGATGAAAATAGTTAAGATTTTCTTCTTTACAGGTCAGATTGTTGTTGTTGTTACGTGCCTTGGAGTCGGTTCCGACTCATAGCGACCCTGCACAGGGTTTCCGAGGCTGTTAATCTTTATGGGTCAGATTAGCCAAGAAATAGTAAAATGGGATGGGGGAGGGTGTTAAAAATATCACGTTTCAGCTGGTGGTGGTTGTGTTGTGCTGTGGAGTCGATTCTGACTCATAATGACCCTGTACAGGGTTTCAGAGGCTGTAAATCTTTATGGGAGCAGAACAACTCATCTTTCTTCCATGAAACAGCTGGTTGTTTCGAACTGCTGACCTTGAGGTTAGCAGTCCAATTCATAACCACTGCGCTACCAGAGCGCCTTAAGTTTTGACAAGTTTTAACTAGTGTGTTGAAAATTGGAATGGAAGAATGTAAATTAGTACCCTGAAGGGCAGTTTGTTAATGTCTATTAAAATTGGAAATGTTCATATACTGTGGTCTAATAATTTTACTCTGAGAATCTACTAAAGAGAAGTAGCCATGCATGTCCACAGAGAAGCTTGTATAATGATATTTACTAAAACACTGCAATGGCAGACAAGTAAAACCTGCCTAAACACTAGCCATTGTGGTATGGTGAGATAATTTATTATAAGATGCAGTGAAACGTTGTGTAGCACTAAAAGAGGAAACTCAAAGTATCAAAAATGTCTCCGTAACTGTCATTGAGTGAAAAGAAACGCAGAGCAATAACATGATATTATCTATGTATTACAATTTTAGATTTCTTTAGTAATTGTTGTTGTTAAGTGCTGTTGAATCGGTTCTGACCCATAGCGACCCTGTACAGGGTTTCCCAGGGTGTAAATCTTTACGGGAGTAGAAAGCCTCATCTTTCTCCCGCGGAGCGGCTGGTAGTTTCGAACCGCTGACCCTAAGGTTCGCAGCCCAATTCGTAACCACTACGCTACCAGAGATAAATGAATAAAATTCATAGAAAAGTGTGGAAGAAATCAAATTGATAGTGGTAAGAAGATTCTAGAGAGAAGACGCACATTAGGGGCAGTGAATATCAGGGAAAATAAGAGATCAACTCTTATTGTGTGGCTTAAAAACTGTCTTTTACTTGTATTTTTATATTTCTTGCATAACTAACACTAAATAAAAATGTATTTACTTAGCTTTGAGTAACATTGTCAAGTACTCACATCCTTTAAAGAACTGAAATGGATTAAGATAAGGTACATTATTTTCTTAACTCTTGAGACTTTTATTTAAAGAAATATTTCAAGAATTAGAGGCTACCCTCGAAAACTAAATGTTTTACATTTAATCATATAGTCTGACTGTTATAGTTAAGAGCCATCCAGTGGGCTGTGACTCATAGCAACCTTTTATAAGTTTTCTGAGGATTTAAATCTTTACGGGAGCAGAAAACCTCATCTTTCTCAGATAATCTGACTACTGGCTAATTTATCTAACAAAGCACCTATTTATTTATCATGTGGATAATTCAGTGAAACTTTAAAACAAAATCAGCTATAAGTCTTACTGAAAGAGATAAATGTTTTTTTAAAGTATTAGTCTTAGGGTTCATATATATTAATAATAACCATGATGTTTCAAGTATTGAAATTAAGTTCTGCCAACTATACAAAGTGATCATTTTATGGTGGCAACTGATAATAGTGCAAAAAGATTCTTGACAATTAAATACTAGCTACATTTGATCTTTCCAAGTTCTTTTAATATTTATGATAAAAAAGTATTAATATTCATTAACATACCTATTGAAAAAAAATTATGATCATTGTCTTTTGTAAATACTAATAATCTACTTAATTGTCTCAAATATTATAATGATCTATCTTGGCCTGAAACTATTATACTATAATATTAAAGTCTTAATTTCTCTTTTCTAAATGATGATATAAATTTTGGCAAATAGAAGATGGTATGAATGAATGAAACAAATAATGATGCTTTGAAGTTTTTGTTAATATGAACACTATTAAACAATTTAAGTCTTAAATGGAGAAACTTCATCTAAAAGTGATAATCATCTAACTTCCTTAAAAGTTATTTAAGAATTTTATTCTTATGAATAGGAGTTACCTATCACGTCACTTTTTAAAACCAACTTTGGTTTGTATTTTTTGCTTCATATATTTTGTTTTTATTGTGATTGCTGAGAGAGAAAACATGCTGAAGTAAAAATAGACCCATGGAGTCAAATATCATTTTCCCTAGGCCTTTGTTTTTGGGAGACCCAAATATTGAACTTCTAGACAGAGGACAAACTTTACATCTAAAGAATGCACGAAGAAGTGACAAGGGACGTTACCAGTGTGCAGTGTCTAATGCAGCTGGCAAACAAGCCAAGGATATAAAACTGACTATCTATAGTAAGTGTGACTTTTTTCTTACACTTTCTTACTTTTACAAACTCTCGTCATAAATTTTAAATCATTAACTCTAATAATAACAGCTTTTATTCACTACTGAACATTTGGAATGCTGCCACTATAGGAGCAAAAAGAGCTTTAGAATATTTTAAAGTATTTTTGGTGCACCTGACTCAAGCCACAGTATTTTCAATCATCTTACATGCATACAAAAGCTGGGTAATGGATAAGGAAGACCAAAGAAGAGTCGATGCCTTTGAATTATGGTGTTGAAATATGTCATGGAATGCCAAAACATAAACAAATCTGTGTTGGAAGAAGTGCAGCTAGAACGCTCCTAGAAGGGAGATGGTGAGACTTTTGTCTCATGTACTTTGGGCATGTTATCAGGAGGGACAAGTCACTGGAGAAGAACAGCATGCTTGGTAAAATTAAAGGGTCAGAGAAAAGAGAAAGAGCTTCAAAGAGATGTATTGACACAGTAGCTGCAACACTGGTCTGAAGGAACAGTGAGGATGGTGCAGGACTGGGCCTGTTTCATTTTGTTGTGTATAGGGTCGGTATGATTGGAACTAATTCAAGAGCCCTCAACAACAATAACAACAGTATCATTGTTGCTAGTTACCATCAGGTTGACTCTGATGCCATGTGTGTAGGGTAGAACTGTTCCTTAGGGTTTTCAAAGCTGGGACCTTTTGGAAGCAGATTGCCAAGACTCTCTCCCAAGGTATTCTAAATAGGTTTGATCTGCTAACCTTTTGGCTAACTAACAGTTGAGTGTTTAGGTATTTCTTCAAGTTATCTGGTGATTTTTATATGATCTTACTTTAAAAGTCAACTGTTTTCTAATTAGCTATGTTATACGTAGATCACATGTTTATCCAACTGTGGTTCACTACAGTTTGCTATGTCCTCTGTAGAAAGTGATGGCCAAAGCTCTATTATTTCATGAGCGGAATCATAGGAGAGTCCAGGAACACCCTAGCACAGGGATTTATACACTAGACAAGAATATAATTCAATAGGCAGGTTGTATTGACTGTGGCTCTATTCACTGCCCTACTTTCAGTCCATTCATCAAGGATGACACTCAAGGAAACATTAAATACTTCAGAATGTCACCTCACTACAGGGATCTTCCCAATCCAAAGCTTTTACATTTGATCTTTTCTCTCTCTCATTGTTTTTGTTCTTTTTCTTCACAGCACATATCACTGTTTGAAAGGGAGTTGCTTATTTTGGGGTTTATGTGTTTATAAGATGTTTCTCCTCAAGGAAGAGTGTTGCTTTCATGTCACTACTACACAAAACAAGAACAACTATTGTCTTAACCCCATTAATGTCTGCTTCATTCCAACTCACAGAAACCTAATAGGACAAAATAGAAGTACCCCATGGGTTTCATAAACTATGGGTTTGCATTGGAAAGCTCACCACAAGGTCAGAAGTTTGAATTGACCAGTTGCTGATCAGGAAAAAGATGAGAGGTTTCTGCTCCCTTAACGATTTATAGCCTCAAAACCCCTATTCAGGGTCACTGTGAGTTGGAATGGACTCAGTGGCATGCAGCAAGAACAACAGTAGCAGCAGCAAATCTTTATAGAAACAGATAGTCGTCACATCTTTCTCTGTGGAGTGATGGGTAGTTTTGAACCACTGATCTTTCAGTTAGTCGCCAAGTGCTTAATCACTGTACCACCAGGAATCCCATACCATACCCTTGGTTGTGCTGGTTGTGTGCCACCGAGTAGGTTCCAACTCATAACGACCCTGTATAGGGTTTCCAAGGCTGTAAATCTCTATGGGAGCAGAAAACCTCATTTTTCTCACATTGAGCTACTGATAGAATTGAACTGCTGACCTTGCTGTTAGCAGCACAGCTTGTAATCCATTATGCTACCTGGGCTCCTTACACCATAGCTTTTGTCCCTAGTTAAGAGTCTTGGGCCATAATAGCTCTTAAAAATTTACAAAATGAGCAAAAGATACAGTGTTACACTGTGGCTACCAAACACTTGAACTCTGTGGCTAGTTCATATTGAGATGCATTTTAAGTGTAAGCACCAAATGTTGTTATTGTGTGTCACCTAATCAATTTTCAAGTCATAGTGAATGAACTCTGTATGACAGAGTAAAACTGTAATTTTTACAAAAACAGATCAGCAGGCCTTTCTCCTGAAGACCTACTGGCTTGGTTGGTTGGAACAGCCAACCTTTTCAGTAACATTGAGTGTTTAACCACTGCACCATGAAGACTTCAGATAGGTATCACGTATCAAATACACACAGATAATGAAGATTTAATAATGTAAAAATATGTAAATTATCAAATA
>NW_006408728.1:4313424-4331766 GCF_000296735.1 Chrysochloris asiatica | reverse complement strand
AGTGAGGTTGGCCCAGGATCGGGCAGTGTTTCGTTCTGCTGTGCATAAGGTCACTATGGGTCGGTATTGATTCAATGGCAGCTAACAACAACAACAACATAGGGTATCTAGGGAGCAGCTGGTGAATTTGAACTGCTCATTTTGCAGTTTGCAGTCCAGAGTTTATCCTACAATGTCACACCAGGAGTCTTAATTCACAACTGGTAGCTTTTAATTTTTTAATGAATTTTCATCTGAGGTTTATGGATGGGTTTCAGAGATCTGAGTGAGAACCTCCTCATAGTGTATAAACATCTTTGAGCATATACACATGAGTAAATTTTAATGTGCTGTGTGTTCATAAACTTTATCAATAGCTCCCTTCTCCCGTGACAAAGGAAGTATAGCTTTCAGGCAGATATCTATGAATGAAAATGAAACAGTAAGTAAAATATTTATTTATTTGCTCAATTTAAACAATGAAAGATATGTTGATCTATCATTAATTTAAAATGTTCTTTGAGAATTTTTTCTCAATTTCATACATACAAACTTTTAAACAGCTTATTTTCTGTACAAATGTTAATTCATTTGTTAAACATTTATGAGGGATAGGAATCTTTTATCTTTTTGAACTTAAATTCCTTATTTAGACTACTCAGCAGATTGAGAAATTTGAGCCCAAAATTTGGTATACATTTACAAATTAACTTAAGGTATAATAAAAAAATCTAAATTGAAATATAAAATGTTAATAAAATGTTGTTCTTAGCATTTCAGGTGATGGCCTGCATTTAAATGAATTACAAGGCTTAGCAAATTTTCTTTTGTTAAGGGCCAGATAATATTTCAAGCTTTGCAGACCGTTAGGCAAAAACAAGGCTTTTATGTAGTGGGTATTGACATAATAAGACACCTGATGTGGCACTATACGATAAACACTGGACTGCCAACTGCAAGGTCAGTGGTTCAAATCTACCCGCAGCTCCTCAGAAACCTTTCAAAGGGTTGCTATCAGGTGGAACCAACTCAACTTTGCAACAACAGTAATTTATATAATAAGGAGCTTCTAATAGGAAAAACACACTTCCACACATAGTTTATTGACTAAGTTAAAAATACAAGCCTACTAATAAGAACAAAAAGGAGCTCTGGTAGCGTAGTGGTTACGAATCGGGCTGCGAACCTCAGGGTAAGCAGTTCGAAACTACCAGCTGCTCTGCGGGAGAAAGATGAGGCTTTCTGCTCCCATAAAGATTTTCAGCCTTGGAAACCCTGTACAGGGTCGCTATGGGTCGGAACCGACTCGATGGCACATAACAACAACGAGAACAATGAAATTATTTGTTGAGTACAACTATTCACCTAATTGATATCCAAAGTTATCAACAGGATCTATTGCAAATGTGCTTTAAGATGTATTGTATCCTTTGATAATGTCTTTTCATACCAATATCGTTGTTGTCAGTTATTGTCGAGTGAATCCCAACTCATGGCAGTTCCAAGTGTTTCAGAGTAGAGCTTCTCCATTAGGCTGTTAAGACTGAACTTTTGGAGGCAGATCACCTAGAACTGTCGTCTGAGGTGCCTCTGGGTGGGTTTGAACCGCCAACCTTTTAGCTAGCAGTTTAGTTATTAAACATTTGCACCACCTAGCTTCCTCCTAAAAAATACCACCTCAGTAATTGTTAAAAAACAAAAACAAAAACAAAACAAAAGGAAGGTAGAGTAACTTTACAGTGGAGAAACCTAACGAACCCTACCTCAGTCAGATGATTAAAGTATACTTGATTGTTTGTACATTTACTTTGATGTGATGAGATTGGTTCTTTCCCTCTATAATCTACCCTAAAACCCATAATCCCAGTAAAACCACGAGAAAAACATCAAACAAACCCAAATTGAGGGATGTTCTACAAAATACTTAACCACAGCTTCTCAACTCTGTCAAGGTCATCAAAACCAAGAAAAGTCTGAGAGACTGTCACAGGGTAGCCTAAGGAGACCTGGCAACTACAAGTAATATGGTGTCGTGGAGGGATTCTGGGACAAACAAAGGTGTTAGGTAAAAAAACTGAGGATATTCAAATTAGAGTATGATGTTTAGTCATTGTTGCCGTATCATTATTGGTCCATGACTCCTTGCCTTCGAGTTGATTTCAACTCAGGGTAAGCCACCCTGGAGGACAGAGTAGAGTGCCCAGAAGATTTCCACAGCTGTAAGTCTTTGTGGGAGTCCTGCTGTGGCACTGTGGGCTAATGTGTCAGACTGCAAAGTTGTTTGAACTGCAGGGTTAGTGGTTTAAGCTCACCACCTGCTCCTTGGAAACCCTATACAGGGTCGCTGTGGGTCAGAATCGACTCGACAGCACTTAACAACAGCAACAAGTCTTGTGGAAGCAGACTCCTTTCTCCTGTAGAGTAGCTGGTGGTTCTGAATGGCTGACCTTTTGATTAGCAGCTAAGAGCTTTAGCCAGTATGCAACCAGAACGGTGTTGGTCGATTAAGTGTGATAAATGCATTATAGTATTGTAAGATCTAAGTACAAGAAAAAGTAATATAGAGGAAATTGGATGCATGTATGGGAATTTTCTGTAAATAAATCTAAAACTGTTCTAAAATAAATAAGTTTATTCAAATTACATTAAGATACTCAAAGTTAGCACATGCCACTTAACTTCGTTTAAATTGTTGCACTTACGGAATATTTCTGGAATAACTATGTTAAGAATATGTTGCAGGCATTGAGCCACTTAAGTTGTTTTTCCAATAGCACAATCCTCATGTGATTTGGCAGGCCAAGCATGTGGATGCTGAATTGTGGATGATACATATGTTGCCAATTAGTCAAGTGAAACTGAGTGAATGAGCTCTTGGTAGTCCCTTTTACACCTCAAAAAATAGCAAGAGGCGAAAATTAAAAACTCCACAGCTATTACTAGTAGCTAGTTCTAAAAGCACTTAGGCTTTATGTATAGTCCTTGGGGAGACAGCATACAGTTGTACCACATTGACATTTTGCTTCATTGGCCTAGCTTCAAACTTATGGTATCTAATTTAAGTGTTGACTCATTGTAATTTGCTTCATTAAACATAACTTCTTAGCTATTCTAATATGATCTAATGGACATTCATGAACCACTGAAACCAAAGCAGATTTTCTAGTTTTACTAAAATCTGAAACTCAAAAGGCAGATGATAGAGATTGTTTTGATCAACTAGGCAACTAATTATGAGTAGATAAGTCACAAATTGTCTTTAATTTGCATTCACTTTAAATGCATTACTTAAATTTAACATGTGTATGAAGATGGTGAAGCTTATAAGACCTGTTTTTGTTTCTGAATTTTTTTGTAGTACCACCCAGCATTAAAGGAGGAAATGTCACCACAGAAATATCAGTGTTGATCAATAGTGTAATTAAACTGGAATGTGAAACACGGGGACTTCCAGGACCTGCTGTTACGTGGTATAAGGATGGTCAGCCAATCATATCCAGCTCACAAGCACTGTATATTGATAAAGGACAATTTCTCCAGATCCATCGAGCGCAAGTCTCTGACTCAGCAACATATACATGTCATGTAACCAATGTTGCTGGAACTGCTGAAAAATCATTCCATGTGGATGTCTATGGTAAAGAAAAATATATGTTTGAATTACATGCTTTCTATCTATGCTTTCTAATGTGCTTTCAGTTAGTTCATCAATAAAGAGTTGTAGATAATGACTGCTTTTAATATGCCTGGATAAGAATTGGATGTATTTGTCCCATGATTTGGCAATACATAAACGCTAAGGTGAGCAAGAAGTGGTCCACTTATTCAATGAAATTGGGTATCCAGAGCATTTGGTTTTTATTTGGGAAACAATTTAGTTCATAAGACTAAGATCAGTCTCCACTTTTTGTGATTTACTAGCCCGACACAGAACAGGACAATAGAATAATTTCATAGTTGCAAGAACAAGGAAATTCTTCCCTCAACAGTTTAGAGGGAGATGGACATGTAGAAACTCTTGTGGTTAATCTACATAAGAATTAATATCCCATTTATTTCAGTAGAATGTATTTTGTGACTGAACAGGGAAGTGCCTGAAATAATACTTTTGTCTACTTAGTTCCCCCAATGATTGAAGGTGACTTGACTATACCACTGAGTAAACAAGTGATTGTTGATCATTCCCTGACATTGGAGTGCAAAGCTGCTGGCAACCCTCCTCCTGTTCTTACCTGGTTAAAAGATGGTGTACCTGTGAAGGCCAATAACAACATCCGCATAGAAGCTGGTGGAAAGAAACTTGAAATCACGAATGCCCTAGAAGTCGATCGGGGGCAATACGTATGTGTAGCCACCAGTGTGGCAGGAGAAAAGGAAATCAAATACGAAGTTGATGTCTTAGGTAAATAAGGATGCCATTACTTGCTTTATAAGATTCTTAGTAAAGCTAACTAGTTTATCAAATAATTCTTTGTTCATTGAATAATTAATAAAACAATATCCAAGGAATTGTAGCTGCCTGTTTATGCTAGACTGTATATTACCAGGCAGTTGATTTATCACAAGAATTCCCAAGATCTGGAAACATACCTAAATCTTACACTAGCTTTGATAGATACTCTTTGCATTTGTAAGTATATAGATCCATTTTTACATGTTTGACAATATCTGTTTGTATCTGTGTGACACACACAATATCTGTGTGACAACGTGGTCGTCTGTGAGGAGTATTGGGATAGACAGTAGGAAACTATGCTTTGGACTTCGAAGGTCATCTTGCAAACTTGAGTCTCTGTTTCTTTCTCAATATATTGAAGACTTTTGAATAGATGCCATGCTTTTGGAGGCTCCCTTCTCGTTCTTATGAAAATAGATAATATAAAATATGAATAAGCTTTATATTCCTAGGGCATCAGCAGTACCATACTGCTAGAATAATGGAGAAACATCCTCAATATGTCAAAAAGACATTTATCCTGGCATATGTTTATTGTAGAAAATATTTAACCAATTAGTTGCCATTGGGTCACAAATACCCCTTTTCTACAAAATCACAATGATACTTAGTCACCCTTCTAAACTACTACTCAATATTGCTTGATGCAGTGATATATTTTTCTTTTGCATTTCATTGTTTCATTGTATATTTCACCCTTGTTGTTTTCTAGTGCCACCATCTGTAGAAGGAGGAGATGAAACATCTTACTTCATTGTGATGGTTAATAACTTGCTGGAACTAGATTGTTCAGTGACAGGCTCACCCCCACCAACTATCATGTAAGGGTTTTGGTATGTCTTCTAAATACCTCCCACTTTTTCACTTGAAAGCTTTAGAGCTATAAGAGATCCTATGTTATTATTATTTTTTTAATGGCTATATGAAATTATTTTCTTTATATTTCTCTTTTAAAACACATAGTCCATGTACAGGGCAATTTCAACTTGACACCACCAAAACTCAGTGCCATTGAGTTGATTATGACTGATAGTGGTCTTGTAGGGCAGATTAGAACTACCTCATATAGGATTTCCAAGACAAAATTTTTTTAAGGGAGCAGAAAGCCTTATCTTTCTTCCAAGGAACAGCTAGTGGGTTTGAACTGCCAGACTCATGGTTAGCAGCCCAGTGCTTAACCCACTATGCTATCAAGCCTTCAAATTTTGCTTAATGAGAGAAATTCCATTTTATGTTCTTAAAAATTACATTTTTAGTACTTGGAAACAGGTTAGTAAACCATACTTTTATCAGATTTAAATGTGTACCATATTTAAATGCAGATAATGTGAGCATTGCACTTTTTTTTGCAAACTGCATAACTCCCTCATGTGTTAGTGTCCTGTGTGTGTTGTGCAGGGTATATGCATATGCAGATTATTTACACAGGCACATTATATGTGAAAATACACTAATGAGCTACTAGATTAGAAATGAACAAACTATATAAGGGAAATAGTATAAGTTAACATATACTTATGTTTACTGACTCTTCTTTCTCCTTCCTTTATTCACAGTGTTTATTGAATACTATCTGCCAACTTCTGTGTTAATCCAGGCTTCCTTTTTCCTTCTTCCCATTTACAACTGATTTTACAGAGTGAACCACTGGGACATTAAGCAGATACATATCTTCTAGGAATCTTACGAAATTAAAATATATTTCCATACACCTTTTTTCCTTTTTGTCCACAGGTGGCTCAAGGATGGTCAGCCAGTTGATGAAAGGGGTGGATTCAAGATTTTACTGAATGGACGCAAATTGGTTATTGGCCAGGCTCAAGTGTCAGACACAGGCCTTTATCGCTGTGTAGCAACGAACACTGCTGGAGATCACAAGAAGGAATTTGAAGTGACTGTTCATGGTATGCTAAAGAAGTGATGGAGCATCATATGTACAGATTGCTTTATGGATTAAATCATTATCTAAGGAGCCCTGGTGGCACTGTGGATTAGGCCTTGGGCTACTAACCACAAGGTTGGCAGTTTAAATCTACCAGCCACAGCCGCTCCAAGTGAGAAAGATGAAGCTGTCTGCTTCCATAAAGATTTAGACTGAGAACCCCTAAGGAGCAGTTCAGCTCTGCCCTATAGGGTTGCTATGAGTTGAAATCTACTCATTGACAGTGAGTTTGGTTTGGTTTTGGTTTTCATTATCTAATTCAGATTCAGTTAGCTCAATAATTTAGATAAATCTTGACTCGTGGAAAGTAATGTAGAGGATGCAAAATTGAGTTAAATAATAGATCTTAAAGCACTTCTAACATAGAGACTCATCCAAGAGGTACTATATGAATGGACTGAGTCAGAATTTAAATATTGAAATGTGTATTCTGCATAGAAAGCCAAGATCTGAGGAATGAGGACAAATGAGATAGAAAAGGCAGATGACAAATTTTAAGTTAAAGGGGCTGGGTCAACATCTAAAGGTTTAGCCAAAACAGGAGGGAGTGTGAATAAAGCAGTTTCCAGAAATGGAGGCTGAGGATGTTATTGAAGGACCAGGGGCAAATAAGTGCATTCACAGAACTGGCACATTCAGGTTATAAACAGCAATCTAATGATAGAAGCAACCCTTTGCCAGAATATTATGTGTCTTACTTGCCTGCAGACCTCGTGAAGGGAGGTTGTAGAACCAGAAACTGGAGAACTATTTGGAAGCCACAACGGAGGTTACTATGAACATCAAATTAATTTTTTTCTGTCTCTGCAGACATTTTCCCCCCTGCTTTTTCAGTGCCATGATGGAACATGGCTAATCATGTTTCTCAGCATCAACTCCAATTCCTGAGAGAGGGAATCTGGCAGTGCTAGTTTAAATTGAGTTACCATCAGCTTTGCTAGGGGTAGAGTCATGCAGTATGAATATGTGTTCTTGAAACTCATGTTGAATTTAGGAGGTAATTCTAGAGAAAGTGAGGCTGTTATAGATTGGGAAAACACCAAAAAGTGTAAATGAAGCTTATATGTGGATTGGAGTAGTTTTAAATATATTTTATTCATTCCATGCAGAATTAGAGCTCCATAGTTAAATAACTGTTATCTAAAATAACTAAGAAGTATAATTCAATGTGTGGGATGAAATTATTTCACTATTTGTTAAATTTTAAGGTTTCAGATTCTTTCATACGTATTTTTAAGCATTTGACACCATTGATTAATTTTTTTCTTCCCTTTTTCTGTTCTTCCTACTCTGCTCTTCTCCATTCCTTCATTCCCTCTCTCACTTCCTTCCTTTCTTCCTTTTTTTTCCCCCTTCCTTAAACCTAGTTCCCCCAACAATCAAGTCCCCAGGCCTTTCTGAGAGAGCCGTGGTGAGATACAAGCCTGTCACCTTGCAGTGCATAGCCAATGGCATTCCAAATCCATCTATTACATGGTTAAAAGATGGCCAGCCTGTGAACACTGCCCAAGGAAACCTCAAAGTAAGCATGGATATCATTGATTCCAAACTGAGAAAGCTGCATCGCATTCTTATTTCTTAGTTATAGGTTTTCCTATGTATAGATTTTGTGGAAATTTTATTAAAACAATATGTGTTTTCCTTAGACTTCTAAAGAATAACTTAGTACTTTGGTTTGAAGAATGAAAGTAATTAAAATCTTTAAGAGTCTTAAAAATGACATTTATTTTAACATTTGTTGTTGATAAGTGCCATCGAGTCAGTTCCTACTCATAGCGACCCTGTAAAGGGTTTCTAAGGAGCAACTGGTGAGCTTGAACCACCAACCTTGTGGTTCAAAGAGACTTTGTAGTCCAGGATATAAGCCTGCAGCACCATACCAGGACTCCTTTTTATAACATAGTGGTTGGTATTTTTTATTATTTTGCTTTATATAGCTTTAACTATTGAAATGCTACCATCCAGTAGATGAACATTGTTGTTAAGTTCCTTCAAGTTGGTTGTGACTCATAGTGGCCCTGTATAGGGTTTCTGAGGAGTGATAGGTGACTTTGAACCACCTACCTTGCAGTTCAAACTGACCATGTGGTCTAGTGCATTATCTTGCAGTACCACACCAGGACTCTACTATATCCCCAATATGTTCACCAGAGAATAAGATTGAGATGAAAATATACCTACATAAACTCAAGTGAACTAAATGTTGAAAACCATGTTTTAACTAGTTTATAAGCTTCAGGAGGAGTCCTGGTGTGGCGCTGTGGGTTAACGCATCAGACTGCAACGTCATTTGAACTGCAAGGTCAGTGGTTCAAGCTCACCAGCTGCTCCTGGGGAACCCTATACAAGGTCTCTATGGGTTTGAATTGACTTGACAGCACTTCACAACAACAAGTTTCAGGAGGGAGAGCTACAGTTAGCCTTACTCACTGTGTGTTGTTAATACCGAATGCCAAATAGTTCTGAAACATAGCTCTAAATCAGTACATATTTCTTCCCTTAATCGATGGATGGATAAATAGATGATAGATTGTAGTTGTTGTTGCTAAGTACCGTTGAGTTGGTTCCAACCCATAGCAACCTTTTATAGAGTTTCCAAAGAGTGATTAGTGAGTTTGAACCACTGACCTTGCAGTTCAAACCGATGTTGCAGTCTATTGTATTAACACACTGTGCCACACCAGGACTCCCAGCGATAGATAAATATAAAATTAGATTTCAATCCTAGAAAATCTAAGTTATGGATTTCAAAATAGTAATTAATCGATATTACTACTGTAATTAAGTTAATCTACTAACATGGTCTTGATATTTTATTTAATAAGTGCTTAATAATAAAGGCTGTGATGCATTATGCTCCCAGTAGATGTGATAGGGATCTGCTCATTTTTAATTATTTTTCTAAATCCAATGCAACTAACACATATGTGTTCATGAAAGATTTGTATATTGTCTTCAAACACAGTACGAGTAAACAAATGTTTACTTGAGAGGTAGACATTTAGCACATAATCATATAAAAATATAATTATAAACTGTGATGAGTGATTGTAAGAGAAAATACAGAGAACTCTAAGAATATATGGAGTCCTGGTATAGTGCAGTAGAATATGCACTCAACCACAAGGTCGGTTTGTACCACGAGACTGGTGTTTCAAAATCACCAGCCACTCCTCGGAAACCCTATAGGGGATCACTATGGATTGGAACCAACGTAACAGCACTGAACAACAACAACATAAGAATATATAATGAGAAAAGCCTTTGCATATAAGGAAGATTCATAGGAAAAGCTTTTGAACAGAGATATGAAGAATTCTTAGACGTTAAAGAGGTGAAGTTAATTGAAGAAAGCTGATTTCAAATATGTATATGGGCAAACAAATTAGAATGGTAGAGAATATGAGACATCTTGAGGACTTGAAAGCAAGCAAAATCACTTCCTCTAAACTGAGGAACAGTGAAGCAAAGGAAATATGATATTAGTAGAGATCAGAGAGCAGGTAGGAGGCACTGTTAAAAGTTTATTTTAAAACAATGAGAGGCCTCTTAGGGATTGTGAAAAAGGGATAATATGATCTGGTTTGTATTTTAAGTAGTCATTCTGTCCCCTTCTGGAGATTGAATTGGAGGAAGAGTAGATATTTAGAATGAAGACATATTGTCATTTGTTTAAAGAAGAGAGAAATTTAGATTTACATGCTCATAGAAATGAGCATGTATGGGTAGATTTAAATTACATATTAATAAATTATTAGTGCTTAGTCTTAGATTATAAAAGGAAAGGGAGGTGTCATGGAACACTTGTAGGTATCTAAACTATACAATGTGGGTAGTGATGCTATTCATTTAGATGGGAGACACCAGAGGAGGAGAGATTTGAGAAAATAAAACTAAGATTTGAATGTTAGACATCTGGGGTTTGTGGGGACTTTTATAGATAGTTGAGTATAAAGTTCTGGAGCTCAAAGTAAGGTTCTGGTTGGATACTGACACAAAGATGATATTTGCAACCATGAACACAGATGAGTTCATCTAAGAGAAGAAAAAGAGTAAGAAGATAAAGGAGAAATGCAGTCTTAAGAAAGTATGGCCTTTATAGGTCTGCTGCAATAGTACTCTAGTCCCAAGGTGAATAAAAATGTATAAATGTGCTACTTAAAACATGTTGTTCTTGTTCAGTGCCATTGAACCAGTTCTGACTCATAACAACCCTTTATAGGGTTTACAAGGAGCAATGGGTGAGTTTGAACTGCCGACATGTGGTTCAAACCTACCTTGAGGTCCAGTGCTTATTTTATAGAACCTCACCGGACTCCAACTTGAAGTATAGTATACTTAAAGTATTTGTTGTTGTTGTTAAATGCCTTCGAGTTGCTTCTGACTCATAACGATCCTGTATAGGGTTTCCGAGGAACAACTTATAAATTTGAACTACCGACCTTACAGTTCAAACTGACCTTAAGATCCAGTGTATTATTCTGCAGTGCCACACCAGGACTGCACTTAAAGTGTGCTGTTATTAAGTGCCATTGAGTCGATTCTGACCCTTAGTGACCCTGTACATGGTTTCCGAGGAGCAGCTAGTGAGTTTGAATTGCTGACCTTGTGATTCAAAGTGATTTTGCAGTCCAGCACATTAACCTACAGTTCCATACCAGGAGTCCACTTAAAGTATAGTGCACTTAAAATAGTACAGTATGCCTGAAGATTAGGTTGTATGGGTGTTTACATGGGAGAAGATCATTTGGGGTCAGGGTGTGGTAAGCCTGGAGGGCTATACTGAGTTCAGATTTCTTTCTGGATGAAGTGGGGAGCCATGAATGAGATTTGAATGAGGACTGGTAAAATAATCAAATTTGTATTTTAAACAAATTATTCTTGCAGCAATATGCAAGATAGATTAACAGTTGGAATGATTGGAGACACTGGAACATTAGTTAAAATGCTATCATAATCCCACAGTGTATCTGGGAATGGAAACGGGATAGAAGAAACATGCAATAACAGGAAAATCAAACCCAATAGGAGAATATGAAGCCCAAAGGCTGGAGGAAAGTGGGTGTCATTATACAAGTTTGGGAACATTCAATGCGAAGTTGGTTTTAGGGATAAAAGAGAAACATTTTTTTAGCTAAGTTTTGAATGTATTAAATTCCGTGTACTAACATATCAAACAAACAGAAACAGAAAAGTAAAGCTCAAAAGAGAAAACTGAACCTAACAGTGTAGATTTAGGAGTTTGCACAGGAGTTTTCACTGAAGTCCTAGGTTCTGATAAAATCTATGAGGAATATATGGTTCCTCCTTATGATACAAGAAAATGAAGCCAATTCTGTCAATGAATCGCCTAAGAAAGACAGAATGAGAACAGAGGGGATTCGGGATCCTTGATACTCTGAAAGCAGAGTTTTAAGGAGCAGGTCCAAATGCAGCAGATGGTGAAAGAGAGTCTGGTCTTAAATAGTCCTCTGGAAATTGTGGTTAGAAGTTGCTATAACCTATGAATAATCAAAGAGTAACTTCTGAATAACCAGTTTCTAAATGTTAGATGTCTGTTGCAATGTACTTTAGAAGGAAATAAGGAAAATCAGTCAGGGAGAAATATATCTGCATTCCCATTAGTCAAATTTTATAGTTTTTGTTGTTTTTCTGGCCCCCTGACCATTTAATAAGAAAATATTGTTGTTTTAAAACTATTTATGAAGTGCTATATAAATGTGGCCTTTTTTTTTTTTCAAATAGCTTAAATTTTCATCGCATACATCACAGTTCAGTGCTGAAGTCTTTTATTCAATGAGGTTTTATGATTATACCAGCAGGCAGGCCTACGGTTATTTTGTTTTGCCTTTCCCAAGAATCAGAAAAGTGATTCAATCAAATTAGTTTCTTGAGTATGATGAAGTGATCTGGCTCTAACATATCAGAAGATAATTAAGATATTGGCATGGAAATGTAATTAGAGATTATAAATTTAAATGAGTTTGTGTATCTAAGAGAATGTTTTCAAAGCCAAGTGTAAAGCATGAAATGCTGCCATGCTTTCTGCTCCCAATTAGATACAGTCTTCTGGTCGAATTCTACAAATTGCCAAAGCCCTGTTGGAAGATGCTGGCAGATACACATGCGTGGCTACCAATGCGGCTGGAGAAACACAACAGCACATTCAACTTCATGTTCATGGTAATGTAATTTACATATCTAAGCTGACAGTATTTCTGTGACTTTTTCTTTTAACATACTGGGCTCATTCTTGTTGAATTTCAGAGAAAAAGAAAGAACTGCTTCTTTTTGTCTATATGAAAACACTTAGAAAATGTTTTATATTATTGTGATTATAATTACTCATATTAACTTTTCAGGTTGTGCAATGGGCATGATTTTTATAAAGCTCACATATTTTATTGCCCCATGTTTTAAACTATTTTTATTTTATTCAATGGTAACATTCTACAGATACTGTTTGTCATAAAGACAAAAGTAGTGATTTTGTTCCTTAGCATTGTCTATGATTTTCTTGCCTGCTTATAGCAGGGATTTTGTAGATAGAATTTATCCTTGGTTCATGATCTTCTCCCATGTGCTTTCATAAAACATCTGGGTGGCCATGGAATGCCTCATTAATAATACAGCTTCGCAGTAAACTTGAAAGACTATATGGCCTTGAATTTAAGGCTTCAGATCTCTAGAGAGCTATCAGCAAGGTCCAAGAATTGTAAGCTTGAGCTATACTAAGTCAGCCAAAGGTATTCATAGAGGGCTATTTAAGATCTCTGTGTATATACGATTAATCTTCTCTAATTCACATGATTGTTCAACATTTCATTCATTATTAATTCATTCACATATTGACCACACATTTGTAGATTATCTATTATACAAGAATGCTTCAAAAAGTTGGTGGAAAATGGAATGAAAATATAATAGAATTTTTCCAGGAACTTTTTGACACCTCTTTGGATATGCTGGATGTTGGAAATATACATATAAGCAAATAGTTTCTGAAGTTAAGGAATACATGTCCAAAGTACAATTGTCTTACCATCCTAACTTCTAAGAAGCAATCTGGCTGTACTTCTTCCAAGACAAATTTTTTTATGCTACTGACAGTTGATGGTATGTTCAATATTCTTAGCAACACCATAATCCAAATGCATCAATTCTTCTACAGTCTTCCTTATTCATTGACCAACTTTCACATGCATCTGAGGTGATTGAAAATAGCATGAGCCTTGGTAGGCACACTTCAGTTCTCAGACAGGTAGCTTTGGTCTTTTACAGCAGATTTGACAAATGCAATACATGATTTAATTTCTTGCCTGCTGCTTCCATGAGCATTGATTGTGAAAACAATCAAAATGAAATGTTTGACAACTTCAGTCTTTTCTCCATTTATCACTCAGAACAGTAATGGATACTTCAAACTTGACTCTGTCCTCTTCAATGTTTATATTAATGACTTCAGTGAGAATTGCATAATTGTAAGCTTCAAAAAGACTTCAGAGGTTAAAATGATGGATTAATCCAATGAAAAACTACAGAAGAATAGAGTTAGAAAAGAGTGGTGTAAAGACAATACTCATTGAGCTACCCAAGAGAATTACTTACCTTTCCTCAAGTTATTGTACAACTAATAAGAGCCAAATAACCCTAAAACATGGAAGGCATCAATTAACTACTACCATTGAAGTGGCTATGAAGTGGGGAATATTTTATGGTTGTCACCTTTAAACTTTATACTTACTCTTTGAATTTTTACAACTTATTGTATCTAATTCTGGGCCTATATATTAAACAGAGTGTTAACCAAACAATAGGAAAGCAATTATCAGTTCACTTAATTTGCTTATGAAATTTATTTAGGAGTACCTTAGTGGTGTAAATGGTTAAAACACTTGGCTGCTGACTGAAAGGTGGGAGGTAAGAGTTCATTCAGTAGTAGCTTGGAAGAAAAGTGTAGCTGTCAGCTTCTAAAAATCTTATGGAACAAAGTTCTGCTCTGACATGCATAGAATTGTAATGAATTGGATTAGATTCAGTGGCCACAAGTTTGATTTATGCTAGAAGTTGGGAGATATAAGAACATGAAATGATTTTATCCCAGTAGAGTTGTTATTGTGACGTACCATTGAGTTGGTTATGACTATAGGGTTTCCAAGGAGTGGCTGGTAGATTTGAACCACTGAACTTGTGGTTAGCTGTCCAGTGCTTACCCTACAGTGCCACACCAGGACTAAAGTAGACAAATATATATAAATAATTAATAATAATTATCATTTAGCAAGACCCAATTCATACCAGGTTCTCTGCCACTTTTATACCTTGTGAAAAAGGGTATGAGGGCAGGTGTTCATCTGTCTACACAAGGGATGGAGAATCAAACTACTCAGCATCAGTACAAGGCCAGATCCTCTGAGGCAGAGTTCATACATACCTGTACATTCCAAACTTCTTTATCAATCCTGCTTCCAGCCATTCTCCCTACAGCGCTCTCTACTTAACTGAATTCAATAATTACTTGCAATGGCCAGAGAAGTCATACACCATACTCACACTTGTAAGTTTTTTTTTTGTTTTGTTTTTAAAGAATGTCAACAGGCTACAATTTAGTATTAGAAATGATCAGGGCACAATTCTTACAGTCAGAACAGCCTTTTCCCAGGCATGCCTACAGGCCGCTCTCTGTGGTCCTTGTCCTCTCAACCATAGTATGTCTTGGCGTGCTTCACCAATGTTGCAAAGCTCTTCTGTTGTTGTGGTTATGTGCTGTGGAATTGATTCTGACTCACAATGACCCTGTACAGGGTTTTCAAGGCTGTAAATCTTTACAGGAGCAGAAAGCCTCATCTTTCTCCCGCGAAACAGCTGGTAGTTTCCAACTGCTGACCTTGCGGTTCATAGTCAGCTCTTCTAGGGTTGCTGATAAATGCCTAAGGACACACCACTTCACCATAAGTCTTAGCCCGGTGTCACTGGGCTCTATCTCTCTGGATTAACAAACCTAGCTCCTCAATTAAGTGTCTGGAGATACCCCACTCCACAAGTGAGCCTCCTGCTTAAAGACACTCACCTTTACCACTCTGTCTGGTGCTTTGGCTCTTTATTCTGCTGCTACGGTTCCTCTGCCATTCCTCTGGTGTTACAGTTTTCTGCCCCTGGACCAGGATGTTCATTGTTCTGGGTTCTCAGTGTTCAAAGGATATGCTCCATTCCTGGCTCCTCTTCCATGATGATAGTGAGATTCCCCTTTTCTGTTTCTGGAATGTCTCATTTTAAACCAGG
Source organism: Chrysochloris asiatica (assembly GCF_000296735.1). NCBI lineage: Eukaryota > Metazoa > Chordata > Mammalia > Afrosoricida > Chrysochloridae > Chrysochloris > Chrysochloris asiatica. The sequence continues at coordinate 4,316,107 of NW_006408728.1, read as the reverse complement.
CAAAATGAAAATATTGAACAACTCCTTCATTAGATTTCCAAGTTTGTAGAATTACAATTAGCCCTGTTAACAATCATTCACAACTGAATCATATCATCATATCAGCATCTTCCTCACCTTCTCTTACCCAGATACATAAGGAAAAAACAGTTGTTTGATGGGAGTTACAAAGATTATGGGTAGAAGAGTCATATGAAGTAATTCATTGCGCTGAACATGTTGTTATTTTTTGTTATTGTCAGGTGCCATCAAGCTGTGAGGATTTTTGTTTTCTTATATTCAGTGAGCCACACTGAAGGCTGTAGTCTTTGATCTTCATCAGTGTGTGCATTTTTTCACATTTAGTAAACAATATCATGTTGTCTGCTTATTTGTTATTAAGTACCATCAAGTCAGTTTTGACTCATAGCTACCCTGTATAGGATTCCCAGCTGGTGGATTTAAACTGCTGCCCTTGTGGTTCACAATCTAGTGCTGATCCTACAGAACCACACAGAAGATTGTTAATAAGTCTTCTTCCAGTGTTGATGCCACATTAGTCATCATATAGTCAAGCTTCTCAGATTATTTGATCAACATATAGATTCAATAAGTATGGTGAAAAGATACAGCTCTGACACACACCTTTTCTGACTTTAAAGCTCTCAGTGTCCTCTTGTTCTGTTCGAACCACTGCCTCTTTGTCTATGTACAGATATCCAATTTGTTATGATCCACACAGTCATAACTTAGTCAACAAAACAGGTAAACATCTTTCTGGTATCCTCTGCTTTTAGAAAAGATAGATCTGACATCAATGCTGAGATTCTTCTTTCCACATCCTCTTCTGAATCTGGCTTGAATTTCAGGCAGTTCCCTGTCTATGTGCTGCCGCATCCATTTTTATTTATCTTTTGCAAAATTTTGCTTGCATGTGATATTAATGGTATTTGTGATTATTTCCGCATTCTGTTGAATCACCTTTCTTTGGAATGAGCACAAATATGAATCACTTCCAATCAGACGGCAGGTTACTCTCTTTCAAATTTCTTAGCTTAGACGAATGTGCATTTCCAGCAGCTGGAGATTGCATTTAAAAGTGTGTAGTGCCTTTGTCTGTTATATTGTATTGCAAAAGTAATGCACACAGATAATGTCTTGTGCATTATTTTTGCATTTATTCAAAATTGGCTCAGATAGCATAGTGGTTATGAATTTGGCTGTTAACCTGAAGGTCAGCAGTTGAGAACTACCAGCCGCTCCACAGGAGAAAGATGAGGCTTTCTGCTCCCATAAAGATCTACAGCCTTGGAAACCCTATGAAGGGTTGCTCGGAGTCAAAACCAACTCTACGGCACACCACCACCACCACCATTATATAATTTATCAAAGAAGTACGCCATGTCATTGAAGAAAGAATGAATTACTGACAGATAACTTCTTTACTTCACTTTCTGCTTATTCATCAATATGAATGATATGTGCAATCAACATTCATGTCAGAACTATACCAGAGAATTGATTGTTAAACATCAGCCATTCTACCATTGAATAGGTACTAAGTGCTGTGTGAACATGGAACAAGAAGTGCTTAATTCTGCATGGGGGTAGGGGATTTAAAGAAAACTACACACGAGGTGAAACTTGAGTTAAATCTTTAATGAGTTGGTTTCCTCTGAGAGTAGATGAGAGTAAAAATGTTAAACAAATGAGATAAAATGTAAAAAGGAACTTTTGTCTAAAAAACAAAGCAAAAAAAAATTTTTTTTAAGTATAAGGAATATCTTTAGATATTTAAAAAGCTTACACTTGGAAAATGCTCATTGTCACCGAGTTGAGTCCAATTCATGGTGACCCCATTCTATATAAGCTTGCTGTGAGTTGGAACCGACTCCACAGAACATCACCACCACCAGCAGCAGCATGTGTTATAGCATAGACATAGAGTTACTCCTTAGGGTTTTCTTGGCTCTTTATGAAAGTAGATCATCAGGCCTTCATCCCTGGTGCCACTGGGTTGGATCAAACTATAATGCTTTGGGTTACTAGTCTAGTGCAAACCATTTGTAGCAATTTGGAAAATGGATTAGACTTACTCTGCTGTACTACTTAGCATTCTCTCTTACAAGAATGAATTTTGTCCGTTATGTGTAAAATGTTTCCAACAATTAGAACTCATTAAATATTGATAACATGGCCCAGAGATTTGAATAGTCTTCATCACTGCAAGTATTCACTCAAGAATTTTATGAATAAACGTGCCCAGTGAAGGAGGCTTCCTGCAGAGCCTCTACATTACATAATACCATAGGTGGAATCCTGAACAGCATCCATTATCTTCAGAGGTAGGAAATTTCCACTTGAAAGGATGGACAGACCAGCCTAGAGTGGCTAGAAGAATAGAAGATACTTCTTGAAAGAAACACCGGCAGGAAAAATACAGCACAATATAGGCAGACCAACTGATTACTACAAGAAAAAGCAACTTGCTCGCCCAGGAGACATCAAGGTAAGTGGTTGGGTTCCCTCAGAGCAAACCCCCTTCCAAGACTAAGACTCAATGGGAATACATGCTCTGATTGGTGACCAAGTTCATCACCGATAAGTGGAAGTGAGGGAAAAGCAGCAATGAAGCGGCGAGCTAAGCCCTACAACGTTCAATAGACTCCTGTGAACTCGAATGGGGACCTGGTTGGCCAGCAGT
>NW_006408728.1:4307203-4312379 GCF_000296735.1 Chrysochloris asiatica | reverse complement strand
CTAGAGAAATAAAGTAGATAATTCAGTCTTCTAACAGGGAACCCCTGTTGATGTAGACCAGTAGCTGTCTTGACCTGAAGGGGAAGAGAAGGGAACATAGGGAGGGAAAAAAAGAACATTCATGATAAATAAAATGAATCCATGTATTTATACAATTTTAGTGTTGCTTAGTTTAATTATTGGCATTGCAATTAAATTATTTGAATAAATTTAATTTTATTTATGCACTTTGAAGTGAGGCTCTGTAACGTGGGGGTTAAGAGTGCAGAGTAGAAAGCTGGTCTTCCCAGGTTTGAATCCTCTCTCTTTTACTAATGAGGTATGTGCCCCTGAGCAAGTTACTGTAGTTCTTTGCACCTCAGTTTCATCATCTGTAAAATGAGAATAATAACATTGCATATCTCACAGGACTGTAATGAGTTAACATAAGGAGGCACTTAGAAAAGTATTTAACACATAGTAAATATGACATGGTATTTTCAGTAACCTCATATGCATGCGAAAGCTGGACAGTGAATAAGGAAGACAATAGAAGAATTGATGCTTTTGAGTTATGGTGTTGGAGGAGGATATTAAAAGTGCTATGGGCTGCCAGAAGAACCAATAGATCCATTTTGGAAGCAGTGCAGCCACAGTGCTACTTGGAGGCCAAGATGGCCAAACTTCGTATCTCATACTTGGGACATATTGTCAAAAGGGACCAGTTGCTGGAGAAGGATATCATGTTTGGTAAGTTAGAAGGTCAGGGAAACAGAGGAAGACCCCCAACGAGATGGATTGGCCAAGTGGCAGCATCGATGGATTCAGTAGTGAGGTTGGCCCAGGATTGGGCAGTGTTTCATTCTGCTGTGCATAGGATTGCTATGAGTCAGTACCAACTCAATGGCACCTACCAACAACAACAACAAAGTATGACAGATCATTTATATTATTATTGTAATTTTTTACAATTAATGTTTGATACTGCAGATGCTTTACTTGGCATTCTTTGAACTATGTATTTTAGTCAAGAAAGCTAACCATCATTGTTTTTGAGAGACAAATAAGTTGCAAATTTCAAAGAAGAGTATACATATTTGGAACATAATTTTTAGTTTTGAGACCAGAATGCTAAATTTAAGAAACTACTTTTATAATTTATTTTTAAGTTTACTTAATAAATGAAAATTTACCCTAGGCCCAATCTTTATTGGACAAGATGGAGTAATAGAGTCAACAAATAGGCATGTATTACTGTTGTCATCCAAAGTATTCAATCTTAAGAAGCTCAACACAACAATTGTTTAATAGTTTCCTTTATTATGAAAATATCTATGATACTGCCATTTTTTTTTTCCAGTCATGACAGAAAGTATTTCCAAAAGCTGAGGTAAGAATGTATGGTCTTCCTGACAAGCAGACCATGGTCATAAGAACAGTTTTTTGAGTCTTTCCAGGGTGAGTTCTGTCTATTAATAAAGAAGGAAGAAGTCCTCAGTAGGTGGTCCTTTTTGATCATCAAAGTTTCATAATTTTGGAAGTTTTTATTCTCTAGACCAAACTATGAAATTATATCTAAACCTCATCTATTTGCCAAGTAAGACAGATGTTTCCACAAACAAATACTTACTTGGGGTCTAATAGCTCAAGCATTCATTTCATCTGCACATAATTATTTCCCAGGAAAAAACAGCCAAGGTGAAAGCACACCCAGAAGTAGTATGCAGTGGTTAAAAACACAGGCTTTGAATTTGGGTTCATACACTGCCAATAACTACAAGATCTTGGACTTAGATACCAAAAAAATTTAAAACTCAGTTTCCTCATCTATAAAATGCGATGGATAAAGATATTGTGATGAGGAATAAATGAAAGATTACACACCTTGCCCAGTGCCTGACTCTTAGTCAGCATCTGTAAAGGGTAGCTTAAAGAGTATTTTATCAAAACATAGTTGCTTTTGGGCCTTCTCGTCATACAAACATTTTAATAAATATTTCTAATATCCTGTGTCTTTGTTGTTGGCCAGGAACCTTTTTGGGTTTGTTATTAGTTGTCTCGTGGAAACACTAATAAAGCACCCTATAATTTATTTTTGTCTTGTTTTTAATTTTGCTTGGCTAACATATCCTAACTCCAACTCACCAAAGACTTTTCTATTGTTTCTGTAGTTTACTTATTAGCTGAATTGTGACAGAAATGAGACTCGGGATTTTTGCACAGAACTTTTCTTTTCTTAGTAGATGACTTTAGTTTAAAACATTATTATACTCTTCTTGGTGCAAATGAATTTATCCCTCACTATTACATAGTTCCAATTTGAGAAAGGAGTAACACACTCAAATCACTCTGAGCAACTGTGTATTAATTCAAATTTAACCTAACTTTTGAAAGGGTAAGATCATACTCTTGAATGATTAACTAGGGAGACTCTAACCCATGATGTGGCAAGATGGGTGTACTGTGGTTTTGGCATGATTTTGCATGCAGCTTTTGGAAGGAGCGGGTGTGGAGAGAAACAGCTAACAAGTAAATGGAATTCAATCTCCTACTTACAGAATACAGACTTCTTTTTATTGTTAACTTAAAAAATATTGCTACCTTACTGATACTTTTCTCTAGAACAGTGTTTTCCTAAGTTCAAAGTTGTAAAACTATCAACTTAAAAGCTACTGACAAATAATACAGTTCATATTTATTTATGGACTTCTGGTATGGCGCTGTGGGTCAGCACTGGACTGAAAACCACAAGCTTGGGAGTTCAAGCCCATCAGTTGCTCCTTGGAAACCCTATACAGAATCATTATGAGTCAGAATCTACTTAATGGTACTTAACAACAACATGTTTATGTATATACATTTTACCAAAAATTTAAAAGAAAATCAGGATTTTAAAATATTGATTATGCATACCTAAGGGAGCTCTGGTAGCGTAGTGGTTATAAACAGGCTGCAAACCGCACTTCGAAATTACCAGCAGTTCAGCCGAAGAAAGATGAGGCTTTCTGCTCCCGTAAAGACTTACAGCCTCAGAAACCCTGTACAGGGTCACTATGAGTTGGAACCAACTCCACGGCACAGAACAATAAGAACAGCAACGCACTGGAACTCTGTTTCTGTCTGGTGTTTAAGGGATTGAGCCATCACAGGCATTTGTCTGTAGAACTATAATTTCTTTGTCAAAATAATCCCCATTCATTTAACAGATTTCTATTCCATTATTTTCTTGTCTATCTTATGTGCTAGTTACCATGTGCAGAGAGCTATAGTGTCCAAAGTTCTTCGGTCTTCAGCTTCCCTCTTAGTTGCAGGATTCTGTTCTTATCTTCCTTAAGCACATAATTCAAATGGTAGCCAGCTTGGGCACATCTGCAGTTTAATGTGACATCTTATACTGGATATTTACTAAGTCTGGCTTAGTAAATTGAAGGCATTTGGAAAAGACTCTAAACAATACTTTTATTTCTAACTCTTTGAAATACAAAAACAAATGTCTTTTTTTCAACCATTGGAAGCATTTAAAATTCTGGGCTTCTTATCATTTCTGTATTGAGATACATGAGTAAGTCAAAAAGTATTGCTACACAATCACAGAAATCTTTATTAAATAAAAATATCAAGACTATTAACATTAACAAGTGATTGTTTCTCAGCATATACTGCATCTAGGTCTACACACTTCTGAAGGCAGTGTTTCCATATCTCTAACTCTTTCCTCACCAGCTTCTATGCTATTCGATTTACCCAATATCAAAATGGCAGCCTTGGCTTTCTCAGTGGACTCAATTCATGTCCCATTTAAATGTTCTTTGAGTTTGGGGAACAAAAAAGAAGTGTGAAGGTGTCAGGTTAGGGCTGTGGGATGAATGGGGTAAGGTTTCCCAGTTACATTTTCAAAAGACAGTCCTTGCTACCCTTAAATAATGAGCAAATAGATTGTTGGATGGAACAATTCCTCCGTGCAATTTGGCTTCTTAATTTTTTTTTTTTAACAAAAAGTTTTCAATTTTCTTAAAATTTCTTCATAACAATACCTCGTGAATATCTGGTGTCCATCAATAACATCTATCAAGATTATCCCTGTAGAATGGCCCCCCCACACACAAAAAAACCATACAACATAACATTCTAAACTGACCTCTCTTCCTTAATTGATCTAGCAAATCCCCTCAGAAGCCATTATTTTGATTTGACCTTTTTTTTTTTTTAAGTTTTGTTGTGAATTATGTGATAGTTTACATGGGAGAACAACATTAGTTTTACATTCATCCTATCATAAATCATTTCATTGCCATGGTTACAATCTGATTTGACCTTTTTTTTTTGAAAACATTCTATTGAGACTAAGACAAATCTATCACTGAGAAAACTTGTTTGTAGTCATCCACTCTGATTGTGGAGACATATTTAAACACATTTATTTTGGAATTAACGCATTTCTGTATGAACTGGAAACTTAGTAGCAATACAATTTCTTTTTTATTTACGTGCATATAAATCACATATAATAAAACTCACCCTTTTAAACTACATAACTTAGTGCTTTTAAAACATATTCACAAAGCTATTTAAATCCACAGCATTTCATCACCCTCAAAAGAAGCCTCATACCCATTAGCCATCATTCCTCACTCTTCCTTCCCCTAAGCCCTGGCATCTTTCTGTCACTATGAAATTGCCTGTTCTGTACATTTTGCATAAATAAAATCAAGCAATATGTAGCAGTTTTATATCTTTTACTGTGGTGTTTTCAAGATTCATCTGTGTTGTAGCATTTATCAGTACTTAATTCCTTTTTATGATTTAATCATGTTCCATTATATGTATGTACCATGTTTTATTTATCTTTTCACCTGTTGATGGACTTTTAGTTTTAAGTTCTTTAAACTTTTGGCTAATCTGTATCATGTTGCTATGAACATTCATATACAATTTTTTTTGTGTATGTGAACATATGTTTTCATGTCTCTTTTGTATATACCTTGGAGTGGAATTGCTGGATCATATGGTAACTGTATGTTTAACTTTTTGAGGAACTGCCAAACTGTTTTACAAAGCAGCTGCACCACTTTATATTCCCATCAATAATGTCTAAGCTTCACAATTTCTCCATGCCCTTGTTAACAATTGTTACTGCTTGACTTTTTAAATCACAGTCATCCTAGTGAGTGTGAAGTGGTATCTTAATGTGGTTTTG
>NW_006408728.1:4293407-4303898 GCF_000296735.1 Chrysochloris asiatica | reverse complement strand
TTTGTTTCCAACCTTTGTATTCCAGTCACCAGTAATTATCGATACATCATGATTGCATATTTGAACAATTTCAGGTGAAGTTGATAGAAATCTTCAGTTTCATCATCACTGGCTTTAGTGGTTCTTGCATAAATTTGAATAATGGTATTAGCTTGCTTTCGTTATAAGTGTATGGATATTATCCTATCACAGACAGCATTGTACTTCAAGACAGATCTTGATATTTCTTTGATGGTGAATGTGATGTGGTGAATGTGATCATACCTCTCTATTTTGTCATTCCCAGAATATTAAACCATGTGATCATCAGATTCAAAATGACCAATACCAGTCTATTTCAGTTCACTAATGCCTAGGATATTGATGTTTACTCATTTCAATTAATTTTTGACAACTTCCAATTTTACTATTTTCATATGTTATACAGTTCAAATTCCAATTATTAATGAATATTTACAGCTGTTTCTCTTCATTTTGTGTTGTGCTCAACCAGCAAATAAAGGTCCCAAGGGCTTTACTCCATTTGTGTCCTGTCAGCTCTACTTTGAGGAGGCAGCTCTTCTCCAGTTGTATTTTGAGTGCCTTCCAACCTGAAGGGTTCATTTTCTTGCACTATATCTGATCATAACGATCTCTGGTAGCGTTGGGGTTACCACTCAGGCTTCTAACCTCAGGGTCAGCAGTTCGAAACTACCAGCTGTTCCGTGGGAAAAAGATGAGGCTTTCTGCTCCCGTAAAGATTTACAGTCTCAGAAATCTTGTACAGGGTCGCTATGAGTCGGAACCGACTCCACAGCACATAACAACAATAACAACAACATCTGACAATATCTGATGCTCTTTTTCATGTTTCAATAGTCAATATCCTGGTGCTATTTGACAGTGTTCCATTGCTGTTCATAAGGTTTTCAGTGACTAACTATTTGGAAGTAGTCTGGCTCTCCTTCTTCTTAGTCTGTTTTCATCTGGAAGCTCATCTGGAACCTGTACAACATGGTTGACCCTGCTGATATTTAATTATCAGTGACATAAATTCCAGAATCCCAACATGCAAGCCACCACAATACGACAAACTGAGAGACAAATGGTGATTTTTATAATTAGTTTCTCTTTTTTCTTTTTGAGCTATAAGAGCTTGCTCTATATTTTAGGTAGCCACTGCTGTCAAGATGATTCTGACTCATAGAAACATCATCATAAGACAGAGTCGAACTGTCCATAGTGGTTTTCAGAGTGGAAATATTTGTGGTAACAGACTGCCACAGCTTCGTCTCACAGAGAAGTTGGTAGATTTGAATTGCCAAGTTTTGACAAGCGAATACTTAACCACTGTGTCACCAGGCTCTAATATATTCTGGTGGTGGTTATGTGCCATGGAGTCGGAACCGACTCATAACGACCCTGTACAGGGTTTCCAAGGCTGTAAATCTTTACGGGAGCAGAAAGCTTCATCTTTCTCATGCAGAGCAGCTGGTAGTTTCGAACTGCTGACCTTAAGATTCGCAGCCCGAGATGTGTAGAATAAGATGTCCCTTATCAGACATGTTTTCAAATAATTTCTCTTACTCTGTGAGGTTTTATTCACATTTTCACCATATCCTTTGAAACACAAAAATTGTTTATTTTGATGATGTCTTGTTTGTCGATTTCTTTCTTTTGTTGCCCATTATTTTGGTGTTCTATCTCAAAAACCATTACCTAATCCAAGATCAGAAAAATGTGTACCCATAATTTTATCCTTGAAGAATAATAGAGTTTATCTTTTCAATTAGGACTTTCCTCCAATTTGAGTTCATTATTCGACAAAAATCTAATTCATTTATTTGCATGAAGACATCCAGTTGTATCAGTGTCCTTGCGTGGCACTGCACAATAAGTGCTGGATTCCAAGATTGGTTTGAACTGCAAGGTCGGCAGTTCATATCCACTACCTGCTTCTCGGAAACCCTTGCACGGTTTGAATTGGTATGAATTGGAACCAACTAAATGGCACCTAATAACAACATTTAGTTGTATCAACATAATTTGTTAAGGAAACTATTTTTCCTTATTTTTTTCAACTTTTTAATTGTGAATTACAGAGAAGATTATCAGTTTTACATTCAACAAAACCTACACTTTGTTTCATCTCAATGATTACAATCTCCTCCATGTAGCAGCAGTTATCCTGCTTCCTCCTGTGGTTCCTATTTCCATTCCACCCTCCTTCCCATCCCTTCTCAACTTCGTCCTTAGGAAAATGTTGCCCTTTTGATTTTGAAATTGACCATTCCATTTTGAGTATACCTTTCTAGAGTTATTGCCTCTCACCCCCATAAACCAATCTACTGCTTGACTGAAAATTGGGCCTTGAGGGTGAGTTCCTTTCAAGATCAGAAGGGTGGTCAAGCGTCATAATCTCAGGTTCCTCCAGTCTCTTTCTGATCAGTAAACCTATTTTTTTTTGTGTGTGTGTGTGTTTTTAAATAATTTTGAGTTTTGTTCCACATTTTCTTCCACTCTATTCATGACTCTCTAATGTGATCTCTTTCAGGGAAGTTTGTAGTGGTAGTTCTTCTGGTCTCAGAGTCATGGAGACTGATGGTCACATGTTCCATTAGTCCATTGAATTAATGGATTCCTAGCCTCTTCAATTTTTATCACTCTTCATTATTCCACACATAGAGAAACTAACAACTGTACCTTATACAGTCACTTAAGGACTTTCAAGATCCTAGATGCTACTCACCCAAGCAGGATGTAGAAGATTGTCTTTGTAGATTATATTAGGCCAACTGACCATGGTGTCCCCTGTGACTATGGTTCAGAACCCCCAGGGCCAGCAGTTTACTGCCTTAAGATGTTTGATAATACCTAGGAAGTTTTCATCATTTTTCCTGCTGTATGTTCCACCACATTCCTAGTTGTGTTTGCATGAACGGTAAGTACTCATGTACAAATAGCCTTTTTCAAACTCATTTATTTGTGGTATATATATATATATATTGTTGTTAAGTGCCATCAAATAGGTTGATTCATAGTGACCTTGTATAGGGTTTCCAGGGAGTGGCTGGGGAGCTTAAATTGCCTACCTTACAATTCAAACCAACCTTGAAGTCCATTGCATTAACCCGCAGTGCCACACCAGGAGATATATAAATATATGTATATGTAATGTATGTATATCCCATTCTTTCTCCCGTACCAATTCAGCCTATGTCTCAATTCATGTATCTATGCACAGAGCACTGTTGTTCCAAGGATTTGTATCTATCACTATTTAATATTAACCCCTTTAGCCCATGCATACCTCCCAGTGTCTTCAACTGTCTTCCTATTCTTCTGCCACCCTCCCTATTCTCATGTACTGTCTTCCCCATTCTTGTGTAGTTCACTGGCTAGAGGGTAGACACATGTTAGCTCAGGTGATGGAGAGTGCAATATTCTTTACTTATGAATGGTATTGGAACTGTTGTTGAAAATTGTTTGACCATAAATATAAGGGTTTATTTCTTTAAACTGTTTGCCATTGTCTGTATGCCTGTCTTAATGCCAGTACCACAATGTTTTGATTACTATAACTCTGCAGTAAGTTTATCCTAAAAAAACCAACAAGCCCATTTCCCTTGAGTCTATTTGGACTCATAATGACACTATAGAACAGAGTACAAGAGCCCCAATAGCATACTATCACATCTTTCTCCTGAAAAGTCTTTTAGTCAGCAGCTCATACACTGTGTCATCAGCACTCCTTAAGCTTACCCTAAAGGAGCTCTGGTAGCGTAGTGGTTATGAAGCAGGCTGTGAACCACAAGGTTGGCAGTTCGAAACTACCAGCTGCTCCATGGGAGAAAGGTGAGGCTTTCTGCTCCCGTAAAGATTTACAGCCTCGGAAACCCTGTTCAGGGTCACTATGGTTCAGAACCGACTCGATGGCAAATAACAACAACAACAGCTTGGAGTTTGTTGACTTTCTTAGATGTATTGGTTAATGTTTTTCATTAAATGTGGGAAGGTTGTGGCCATTATATCTGCAAATATGCTTTATGCCCCTTTTTGTTTTTCCTCCCTTCTGGGACTCCTGTTATGCATATCTTGTTTGCTCAATAATGTCCCACAGGACTCTGAAGCTCTATTAATTTTTCTTCATTATTTTTTCTTTCTTCTCCTAAAATTAAATCATTTTGATTGATCATAAAGTTTGTTTATTCTCTCTCCTGCCTGTTCAAATCTACTATTGATTACCTCTAGTGATTTTTCCTTTATTGCCCTTTTAACTCTAGCATTCCTATTTATTTGTGTGTTTTGATTTGTATCCTCTATTTGGTGAGATATTGTTGTTTATTGTTAAGTACCATGGAGTCGGTTCCGACTCATAGTGAGGGTACCCTGCACAGGGTTTCCGAGGCTGTAAATCTTTACAGGAGCAGAAAGCCTCATCTTTCTCCTGTGGAACAGCTGGTAGTTTTGAACTGCTGACCTTGAGGTTAGCAGCCCGATTCATAACCACTATGCTACCAGAGCTTTTTCCTTTAATTCTGTAGACGTAGCTTCCTTTAAGTCTTTGACCGTGTTTAATATGTTATTGTTAAGTGCCTTTGAGTTAGTTCTGACTCACAGTGACCCTGAATAGGATTTCCAAGGAGCAACTGGTGAAGTTGAAGTGCTGACCTTGCGGTTTAAACTGACGTTGTGGTCCACTGCATTATCTCACAGCGCCACACCGAGACTTCAGCTATTTATTATAGTTGATTTGAAGTCTTTATATAATAAGTCCAACATATGCTTTTCTTCACAGTTTCTGTTGAATACTTATTTTCTATGTGTGTTCATCCTTTCTTGTCTTTACATGTCTCATAATTTTTGTTGTTGTTGAAAATAGACATGATGAGTAATATGTGTGAATAGTACTTCTTGTGGCTGCTGCTGCTGTTTTTTGTTGTTTTGTTACTGTTTGTCTGCTGAGTATGCAGAATATTGCCATTCTCCACAAAGATGTTCACATCCGAATCCCCAGACTTGTTACAAAGCAAAAAGGAATTAATTCTACAAATGGAATTAAGATTTGTAATTAACTGACCTTAAATTGGGGAGGTTCTACAAATAAACTCAATGTAAACATTGTTGTTGTTGCTAAGTGCTGGTAAGTCGGTGCCAACTCATAGCGACCTGTATAGGGTTTCCTAGGAGCCACAGTTGACCTTGAACCACCTACCTTGCAGTTCAAACCGACCTTTCAGTCCAGCACATTAACCCACAGCACCACACCAAGACTCCAATGTAATCAAAGTAGGGGAGAGAGGCAGAAGTTCAGAGTGATGTGATATGAGATTTCAATCCAATGTTGCTAGCTTTGAAAGTGGAGGAAGCAGACCATAAGCCAAGTTATGTGGGTGGCCTCTAGCATTTGGAAAAAACAAAACAAAACAAAAAACGTTCTTCACTACAGCCTCCAAAAAGTAATGCAGTCCTGCTGACACCTTGATTTTTGCTTTGTGAAACCACATTAGACTTTTGATTTACAACAAATTAAGATAGTAGAGTTGTATTGTTTGAGCCGCCAAAATTTAAAAATTGTTTTCATTGTTGTTGAGAATATGTAAAGCAGAGCATATACCAATTCATTCAATAATTTGTACATAAACAACTCAGTGACGTTGATTACATTCTTTGAGTTGTGCAATCATTCTCACCCTCCTTTTCCAAGTTATTCCTCCCCCATTAGCATAAGCCATCGAGTTTGAGGTAATATATTGTTGCAACAAAAGGAAATGAATACAATGACTTTCCGGAATGAGTTCTGTAAAGTCTATTTTCTATGTCATATTTATCCACTGAAGTCTGGTTTTGGCTACCTTAATGGCCAGCTAATTATTGCACTGATTTCCTTAAATCCCTGGAACCAATAAATCTTCCAGCCCTCACAAGGGTCTTGGTGTGTGTTTGGACAGATCTTCAATACTCGATCTTAGTATATGTATGCCAAAGCCAGCACTCAACCATACAGTTTACAAGTTTGCATTAGCCTCCCTGCTTGTTCAGAGACCCAACGTCATCCAGAGGTGAGAATTTAGGGTCTTCTCAGATCATTCCTGTCACTGGGCCCTCAGACCTGGGCATACTTGTAGCCTTTCAGATTCTTAGAAATATATCACAGAACTGTCAAAGTCCCCTATGGACATTTCATACTCCAGCTTTTCCATTTAAAATTTTTGGTCAGCGCTTGTTAACCTCCATTATTTCTGAGTATCAGGCAGCTACAAAATTAAGTAACTGTTCCTCATCCTTTTCAGCGAATATTCCTGAGGAAAATACTGTTAATGCTGAGTGTCAAATAGGCTCTGTGAGTCAAAGACAAGTCAATTAATGAAAATTCTGTAAGAATGGTGCCTTTGAAGAGCTTCAAACCCATTCTGTCTTATCCAATGACTACTAGGGTGGTTTTTGGTTAGTATGTTTGCTTTTCTTGGTTTTTAACTGTGATTGAGGGACTTCTGATTCTCCAGGATACCTGAGTTGGGAGAGAGTAATGGGAATAGGACAAATTAAAATGCCACAAAACTGGGTATTCTTAATGAGATAAAGTTGTTTTTCTTAAATAAACAAATCTAGGATTGTTGCAAGTTAATTTCTAGAGTTCTGGAAAAGCTAATTCCAACAATTTTTGTCAGTGTTCTTATGGGTGTTCAGGAGTCTGGCAGCGTGGATCAAGTCTTGGGCTACTAATTACAAATAAGGCAGTGCAAACCCACCTGGTGTTCTGCTCTCTTAAAGCTTGCAGTCTCAGAAACTGTATGGAACAGGTGCACTCTGTCCTGTGGGGTCACTATGAATCTGAACCGACTCAATAGCAGTGGGTTTCACGTTTGGGTTACTTAGCTCACCATTCTTGTTTGCATTCATTCTTTTTAATTTAAGTTTTCTAATGTAGTGAGTGGAGTCCTGTTCTGGCACTGTAAGATAAGTATCACCAGGGTGCCTCTTTTTGCTAGATTAATAGTGATTGATTGATTGTGTTGTTATTGTTTGTTGTTAAGTACCGAGGAGTCGGTTCCGACTCATAGTGACCCTGCACAGGGTTTCCAAGGTTGTAAATCTTTATGGGAGCAGAAAGCCTCATCTTTCTCCCACGGAAGAGCTGGTAGTTTTGAACTGCTGACCTTGAGGTTAGCAGCCCAATTCATAACCACTATGGTAGTGGGGGAGAATCCCTTAGTGCACTGAATGAGTTAAATTTCGCAAATATTTTAATGTTTTTTTAAAACTTAAAATATTTACTTAAAGCTATAGCATTTTAAGTAATTTTTTTTTTTTAAATACCTGGGGCCCCTCCCACGCTCCAGGACATACGTTGTTAACATCTAAAATGTTTGTTTTTACATTATTATTAATTTTATATTATGCCTCCTAGATTTTATGAATACCTTCTTACAAATGCATTGAATAATGGAACAGTGTTATCAATAATTATTTAAAATAGTTATTTTCTGTTTAATTTTACTAAAATTCAATTGCATATAAATTTTATATACAAGAGAAAAAAAGCACTAATAAATAATGGATTTTCATTTTCAGAAATGGTTAAGATAGCACTATCTAAAGCTATAGATGAATATTTTAATGAATAATTTTTCCTTCCCTGGAAGTTTCCCTCACACCAACTCACTGGAGGAGTTTAAATAGGATGAATTACTTCCTGGTAAGAAGAATTCATCAGATAAGTAATTGGAATTAAAATAATACATATTTAAGTTACTTTTTGTTGTGGTGGTTGTTAAGTGCCATTAAGTCAGTTCCAACTAATAGCTTCCTTGTATATGGTTTCCGAGGAGTTGATGGTGAATTTGAACCACCAAATTTTACTACTCTGTTAATCCACATTTTTAAGGGTTTATTTATCTGTGCACAAAGAAATCAATGATTCAGAAAACACATTATGTTCTTTTTTAGTTCTGTTCTTCAGTTCTACTTAATGTTGTTGTTGTTAGGTACCATCGAGTCATTTCTGACTTCTAGCTACTCTAGGCACAACAGAACAAAACACTGTCCAATCCTGCGCCATCTGCACAATTGTTGCTACACTTAAGCGCATTGCCACTGTGTGAATCCATCTGGTTGGGGGGGTCTTCCACTCTTTCACTGATCCTCTACTTTACCAAGCATGATGTCCTTCTCCGAGGAATGATCCCGTGATACTTAATGTTGCTGTTGTTGTTAATTGCTATTGTGTCAACCCATAGTTCCTACATAGGGTTTCCGAGGAGCAGCTGGTGAGCTTGAACCACTGACCTTCCAGCCCAGTACATTACCACAGTGCCACACCAGGACTCCATTCTACTTAACAGTATATTTTTATTCCAAATATATTCATATATATATGTGGAAGGAAAGAAGAAAGAAAAGAAAGAAACAATTACTTCCAGTGAACAGACAATTTCAGCTTAAATATTGCACTTAAGTTAATTAATGATCTGTTTGGTCTTCTTCCAGAACCACCCAGTCTGGAGGATGCAGGGAAGATGCTGAATGAGACCGTGGTAGTGAACAACCCCATCCAACTGGAGTGTAAGGCAGCTGGAAATCCTTTGCCTGGTATGTTTACTTTTGAACTCTGTAACTTATTAACATTTCAAGATTTCTGGGAATAACTAAAACTGTTTATGAGCATGATATTGGTAATTACTAACAAAGAAAAAATTTTGACTACATTTCAAGAATAAATCATTGATAAGAATCTGATAAGAGATAAGATTTTTAAATGTTCATAGCTTTTCACTGAACGAACTAATTTCTAAATTTAGACAAGGTAGAAATATGTGAATGCCATATATTGAGTTCACAAACACCACATGATATTTTACAAACATTTGTTTTGAAAATATGTTTTTAGCCTTAAATATTAACTTAATTAAAATAACCCATTTGATTATAAATTATGGTCATTCTGATGGGAATCTTATTTTTTTTTCCTGTGGGCTCACATCACTGGCAGGTTATGTATATCAATTAATATCAAAAAATTTTGAAAGTTAATACTGTAGACAGTATTTGGTTGTGATTATCAAATTTTTATACATCAGAAGAATATATACAACAGAAGAAATAGTCTATGCTGAAAATTTACTATCGAAGAATATTGAGACATTTAAGATAATATGGAATTCCTGTGTGACTCTGAACATTAATGCACTGGACTGCAAAGTCGGTTTGAACCCTAAGGTCAGCAGTTTAAGCTCACTAGCTGCTCCTCAGAAACCCTATACAGGATTTCTATGGGTCAGAACTGACTTTTTTTTCCATTGCTTTATTTCATCATTCTAAGAAAGGCTTGACTCTTTAGAGGTTGTTGTTGTTAAGTGTTGTTAACCCTAAACACTGTATAGGGTTTCCGAGGAGTAGTTGGTGAGCTTGAACCGCCAACCTTGCAGCTCAAACAACTTTGCAGTCTAGCGCTTTAACCCACAGCGCCACACCAGGAATACCGTTAGAGATTATTAATAGTCCATCCTGAAGGGATGTTCGGTTAAACAAATTATACTTGAATTATAAGCATGTGAATGAATGAGGCAGTTGCTAATATTTTAGTTAAGTGTATATAATTTTTTACACAGAATGTCTTCTCTCCCCTCCCCTTTCAGCTATTACATGGTATAAAGATGGTCGTCCACTCTCAAGTTCCAGTGTGTCATTCTTAAACAGAGGACAGATTATTGATATCGAAAGTGCCCAGATCTCAGATGCTGGCATATATAAATGTGTGGCCATTAACTCAGCTGGAGCTACAGAGTTATTTTACAGTCTCCAGGTCCATGGTGAGTGCCACTTTTTCCTAGTTTCATCCTGGGTTAAGGAAACTTTCACCAAGAATAAGTGAACTCTATAAAATTCTGGTATAAGCTCTTAGCAGAGCCTGTTATTGTCATTTTTATTCAAGGGCACTATGTTCTAAAACCTATAAACATTTTTCCTGATTCCAATGAAAATTATCTATTTTTACATGCGGTTGGACTTAAATTTGCTTTAGATGGGTTGCTGGAATTGTCATTGAAAATGTTATCAACAAATGACAATTAATGTACTTGTAAATATTCATCAACAGAATCATAGGTATTAATTCAAGAAGTATTTCCAAGTAATTGTCTCTAATATTGCCCTTAAGAAAAGTTGGTGTCTGAAAATGCTATAATGAGATTATGGAGAAGTATCTATCTATATAAATTATTGTTGTTATGCATCATGAGGTTGGTTCCAACTTATAGCGATTCTGTATAAGGTCCAAGGATTGACTGGTGAGTTTGAACGTCAAACTTGCGGTTAGCAGTCCAGTGTTTATTCTTTAGTGCCAGACCAGGACTCTATTTACATATTGTTTTTGCTATTAAATATAATTTCTGACTCATAGCAACTGCTTGTTAAGTATCATTGAGTTGGTTCCAACTCATAGAGACCCTGTATAAGACTTCCAAGGAGCAGCTGGTAGTCCAGTGCATTAACCCACAGCGCCACACCAAG
>NW_006408728.1:4276625-4292967 GCF_000296735.1 Chrysochloris asiatica | reverse complement strand
GCAACTCTGTTATAGGGTTTCTGAGGAGCAGCTGGTGGATTAATGGAGATATTAAGGCTTGTCCTCCCTTCTTATTTTACAATGTCTCTGATTACAATCTTAAACAAGAGATATAAAACACCTTTATTGTTGTTGGGTGCATGGAGTCAATTCTGACTCATAGCGACTCCATGTGACAGCAAAACTGCCTCATAAGATTTTCTTGGCTTTCATCTTTAAGGAAGCCCATCTCCAGACCTTTCTCCTGTGGAGCCACTGATTAGATTTGAACAACTAATCTTTCAGTTAGCAACCAAGTGATTAACATTTGCACCAACAAAAGTCCTTGTAAAAGATCTTAAAAAAGAAAGACCCTTTAAAGAAAATTGCATATGGTTTTCAATACCTTGAAATGAAATATTTTGTGATGTTGACATATCACTTCTTTTTTTTAGTGCCCCCATCGATTTCGGGCAGCAGTAACATGGTGGCAGTGGTGATTAATAATCTGGTGAGGTTAGAATGTGAAGCCAGAGGTATCCCCGCTCCAAGTCTCACCTGGTTAAAAGATGGGAGCCCGGTGTCTAGTTTCGCTAATGGAATTCAGGTACTCTTGTTAGTTTCTTTGGTGAAATCGAGTACGTAATAATTTAATACAAGAAGTACAAACAGGCAAAACTCCTGAAGAGATCTGAAGAACAATGATTATCAAATGTTATTTTAAAATGTATGAACTTGCATACACAAATACCAGGGACACACAATAAGATCTTCAAAACAATTCATTAAAAATTCACTATTTTGAGTCATCATCTTTTGAATGTTCTTCTTACCTCACATGTTGGTACTTTTACATTCGTATTTTGACCATTTGTTGTACGTTCTTGTCATTTTTGCTCAGAATTCTTATTACCTGCACTATAAGGATACCTTACAGAAAGAAATGGTTACTAACAATAAAAACAGCAATTTCATAATACAATTATATTATAATATCTGGAAATAATAATGAATAGGAGAACCTTATAGAGCAGGATATTTGCTTCTCAAAAAACATCAAATAAGAAAAATGAAAATGTGCAGTCATTAGATATGAAATTTGAGTCTTAGATAAAAATTATTTTAAGTGTATTATACTGGCTGAAAATTCTAAAATACAGTAAGCAATATATAAAGGGACTTCAAATAACTCATGGAAATTTTTCATTAACTTTTTTTTTTTTAAGATTTCATTGTCAATTGAGTGATTAGTTTACATGGAGGTTACACTCATCATTTCCTTGCAATCATTACAATCTCCTCTGTGCATCATCATTCAACAGTATTTGCTCCTATTCCCTCTGTTTTTTTGTTTTTGTTTTTGAGGGGGCAGTAATGTACACAGAATCTCTCAGGAATATATAATCATTTAAATAACCAAAGGACACATTCTGCAAGCCTGCCTCCTGGCCTCCAACACCTGGCTGCCATCACACAGCCTTTCTCTTTTCATGAGTCTAGAGTCCTCAGCTGCTCTCTCTCTCCATGCCCTCATCTCTGCCTCTATCTCTGGTGTAGCTGCTTCTTTGGATAGGGTTCCACATTCTACTCATGCTCTTCTCCTTTTATGGTCCTAGGGTTCTTTGTTTCTGCACTGTAGGATTAACTACTCCCCTCTTTTTGTTACAAAACTTTTACCTATACAGTTGTGACAGTAGCAATTAGTCATGATAACAATTACTCACTATTGAATCATAAGAATTTTATTCCCATCTTCTTTCACCAGACCTGTCTAGACAAGATGAAAACTATTCAGTGGGGATTCTACCTCCCCCCCACACACACTTCATTAATGTTTAATTCCATTTTTTTCATGAGCTTTTTGAAGCTCCTTCATATGTAATTTAAAATTTGATTTAATTTTGTTTTGCCCTTCAGAGAATGTAGTTGTCTAACATTCTAGTTCTTTATCCTTTCTGAAAATCATTTGTACACCAAGTAGGGATCATCGTTGTTGTTGTTAAGTGCCATGGAGTCGGTTCCGGCTCATAGTGACCCTGTGTAGGGTTTCCGAGGAGTTGACTGGTGAGCTTGAACCACTGACCTTGCACTTCAAACCAAGCTTGCAGTCCATCACATTAACCCACAGTGCCACACCAGGACTCCCTTAGGAATCATAGTAATAGGCAATATTTTAGCGGTAACTGTGATCCCTAACAATTGTATCAGTGGAACAAAAGGGCAGTTGTTAGTGTTGTTGAGTGCCGTTGAGGTGACTCCAAACCATAGCGACCCTGTATAGGGGTTCTGAGGAGCAGCTGGTGAGCTTGAGCTGCCAACCTTACAGTTCAAACGGCTTTGCAGTCTGGCACATTAACCTATGGTACCACACACACCAGGACTCCAGAAGGGCAGTAGATGTGGCTAATTAATTTGGTTACTACTTCTCTGTTAATTTTAACTTCTAACTTGTTCATTTAAAGAAAATTAGAAAGATAATTGATTTCTCTTATTTCCACTTATTCCCAACTTCTGTCCCTCACAGATGTGTCTATAATAAGTACAGATGAAATTTGACCTTCGTTTGATTCTGTATATACTTATTTGTTTTCAGTAGTTACTATCAGGTTTAGCTCAAGACTGAGATTTTTTTCACAAGTAAGGAGAGAAGGGCATGATGTGTTCTCAGTTTAACAATCCTAAAACTATAATCCTAGAAGCAAATGTTGATTGATCCACCTCATAAAATGAGAAAAACCTTCTGTTTACATTGACCATTGTCAGGGCTATATTTGTTATTTTGCACTCTTGTCATTGACAGGTTCTCTCTGGGGGTCGCATCCTAGCCTTGACTAGCACTCAAATCAGTGATTCGGGGAGATACACCTGTGTGGCAGTGAATGCTGCTGGGGAGAAGCAAAGGGATATTGACCTCAGAGTGTATGGTGAGACATTTGCAGAATTCTTTCTGCTCTGATACAGATGTGTTGTTTATGTTTAGGTCCTAAGGCATAGAGGAAATTAAGATAACTTGTTGACAACAAAGAGCCATGAACTATAGAAAGTATAATATTACAGGATCAATTCAAATCAAATTTTACCTTTCTGCCTTATATTTGATTTTGACTGATTTTCCTTTTTTAAAATTGTGAGACATTAAAAGAAGCATACATTAAACACTGAGGGACTTGGTTTTATAGAATACTTTGAAGAACATGGATAGCATCTCTGCTTTTGGAAGATAAAATGTCATCACCAAAACAAGTATCTTTTTAGGTAGCTCTCTTCACCAATTCTATGAAAAGCCTTGACTATATTTCTATATTTACAATAAGCTATTTTGGAAATCAATGTCTATTAATTAAAAGAAAAGCCAAGTTTGCTAAACATAAATTTAGACAAAATTAAAGGTGTTGTTTTTGTTTGTTTGTTCTTCTTTCACAATGTATTCATAAGGTAATTTCACAGCAAATTTCTATTAGAATAAAATCAGAACCTCAGTGAGATCCAGCCATGGATTATTTTCATCATTTTACATTTCAGCAAATTCTTAACATTTAGAATGGTTTGTCTTTTTCTAATAAGTTCCTTGTATTTCATCTCTTGCTAAATGTATACTGAAATTGTTTCTTCTGAGGTCTCTAGAAAATTGGTAGTAGAGGTTTCATCCCTTAAAGTCTAACTTGCCCCCAAATGATTGACTTCGAATCCTGGTGTGGCACTGTAGAATAAGCAATGGACTGTAAGCTACAAGGTCAGCTGTCCAAACCCATCAATCACTCTTCGGAAACCCTTTACAGAGCCTCTGACTCAATGGCATGTAACAACAACAACAATGATCTTATAAAACTTAATCTTTTTCCTATAGACCATGTGGATTAATTTGTAAATCTTCCCAAGGAAAATTTAATGATCACAAATAACTCTCGACATTCCCCTTTTCTCTACCGATGTCACTTGGCATGGGTCTATGTCCACCTCCCAGTTTGCCATTCTGATATATCTGAGATTTTTTTGTCCAATCTCGAGTAGTCTAACTATCTTCTTTCATGGGTTATTTTCATGCTCTATGAAGAGCTAGAAGGTTGCCAATATAAAATATCCTTAGAGAATGGTTCATCAGTTAGCCTAAGTATGTGACATAACCGATTCTCTAGGCACATATGGAAAGTGACATTGATAATGACTAAGTTTTAGTCAGTAGTAAAAATCTAGGGTTGGATCCTTCCATTTCTCCATTAGTTAGTTTCAAAGTGAGACTGTGAGATGATAAAGAATTAATAATTTTCCAGAAATTATAGAAATGTACATCACTATTCTTTATCATTTGCTAGGATAATTTTATATTTCCCCTTTAGGCTGAGAGCCAGGATCTTTCCTCCTGGTTTAAAAGTTAAATGGTGAACTGTTATGTATATCTGTATATATACTTTGGCATTTGAAATATATATGCATGGCAAATTATTGGAGAATTATAAAATTACAACAGATATTTAATATGAAATTAGTTTCCAATATATACTTTCTGGAATTCTGATGGCAGAGTGAGTTTTATGTTGGGCTGCTAACCACAATGTCAGTGGTTCTAATCCACCAACTGCTCATAGGAGAAAGATGAGGCTTTCTGCTCCCATAAAGATTTACCACCTCAGCAGACCTTTACAGGGTCCCTGTGAGTGAAAACTAACTTGATGGCACACAACCACGACCAAAAAAACAACCATTTGTATTTCTTCCATACTTTATGTTCTTTTTTGTAGTAGTATTAACCTTGGTTACGATGGATCTTCGCTGAAAGAAGAGAATATCAGAAAGATGTTTACTTGTGCTTTATTGACTACACAAAGGCTTTCGATTGTGTGGATCATGACAAGCTATGGACAACATTGTTTGCAAAGTATGAGTATTCCCGAACATGTGATTCTGCTCATGGATGAAGAGGCAGTTGTTCGAAAAGAACATGGGAACACTGGATGGTTTAAAATTAAGAAACGTGTACGACAGTATTGTATTCTTTCACCATACTTATTCAACCTGTATGCTGAGCAAATAATCTAAGAAGCTGGGTTATATGTAGAAAAACATGGCATCAGGATTGGAGGAAGACTCATTAACAACCTGCAATATGCAGATGATACAACCTTGCTTGCTGAAAGTGAAGAAGACTTAAAATATTTACTGATGAAAATCAAAGAGCACAGCCTTTGGTATGGATTGCATCTCAGTGTAATGAAAACAAAAATCTTCAATACTGGACCAATAAACAACATTCTTATCAATGAAGAAAAGATTGAAGTTGTCAAGGATTTCTTCATTCTTCTTGAGGATCAACTATCGACACTCACAGAAGCAGCAGTCAAGAAATCAAATGACGTATTGCATTAGGCAAATCTGCTGCATAAACCTTTTTAAAGTGTTGAAGAGCAAAGATGTCAGCTTGAGAACTAAGGTATGCCTGATCCAAGCTATGGTATTTTCAGTAACCTTATATGCACGTGAAAGTTGGACAGTAAATAAGGAAGACCATAGAAGAATTGATGCTTTTGAGTTGTGGTATTAGATGAGAATATTGAAAATGCCATGGGCTGCCCATAGACCCAACAGATCTATGTTGGAAGAAGTGCATCCAGAGTGTTCCATGGAGCCCAAGATGACCAAACTTTGTCATACTTCAGACATGTTGTCAGGAGGGACCAGTCGCTGGAGAAGGATATCATGTTTGGTAAGGTGGAGGGTCAGAGGAAAAGAGGAAGACACCCAGTGAGATGGATTGGCCAAGTGGCAGCATCAATGGACTCAAGTGTGGCAACAATAGTGAGGTTGGCACAGGATCAGGCAGTGTTTCGTTCTGCTGTGCATAAGATCGCTATGAGTTGGCACCAACTCGATGGCACCTAACAACAACAAGTAACCTTGGTTATCTTGGACCTAAGTGGACTCTGTTTTTATCGTTGTTGTATACCATCAAGTGGAGTCTGACCCATAGCTATGCTATTTGACAGAGCAGATACTGCTCCATGGTGTTTGCTAGGCTGAAATCTCTACAAGAACACATCACCAGGTCTTTTCTCATAGCCACGGAATGTGTTTAAACTGCTGACCTTTATGTTAGCAATCAGTCAAGTGCTTAATCAGTGTGCTGCCAGAGCTCCTTAATTGTACTCTAATGGATATTAATCCTCAGAATAAAGTCTTCATCTGATTTACATTGTTGAGTATACGGATAGTAGGAAAAGAAGAAAGTAGAAAAGAAAGTGGAAAGTAGAAAGCTTTAATTACAATTACAAGAGTAGTTCATGAAAGCATTTTTCCCTAATATAAATTTTGATTATATTTTGCCATATTCTGAAATACTGAGACAAGAGAATTGAGTTTTAAAATGTTTTGGGTTCCTATGATGTCTTTTTTTAAAACTTAAGTTCAGAGAGCTTTTTTTCATACATTCTCTGGTGTCTCAACAAGTATTGTCGTTGTTGTTAAATATCATCAAGTTGATTCTGGCTTATAGTAACACTATATATGGTTTTTGAAGGTTTAAATCTTTGTGGTAGCAGAAAGCTTCATCTTTCTCCCTTGGAGGGTCTGGTGGACTTGAACCACTTACCTTGTGGATCGCAGTCCAGTGCTTATTGTATGGAGCACCGCACTTCCCACTCAACAAATATAACTTTTTGGCGATTCTAATTTTGGTAATTAAATTTAACAGGTATAAAGCATAGGATGATAAATTGGTCCAGAGTACACCCTTTCTTAAGCAACATAACCACAAAACAAAATAGGGATAAGATCTAAGGAAGCTAAAGATCTAAAGGGTAGAAGCTTATTCTTGTCTCAGACTAAACAAAAACTTGGAAATGAGAGACAGGACATAAAAAATAGATGTGTTTCAGTACTATATATTCTCAGCTATAATTAGATTTGCTTTAATTTACGTTCTTTAAAGAACAAATACTCTATTGTTTTAGCATTTTTTCCTCTCAGTTTTAAAAATCTGGCTTTCTTTTTAACTTGATTCAACTCATTTAACTGTAAAGAAAAGTAACTGAAAGAAAACTATTTGGAAATAAATTAGCATTCTGCTGTCTTGAACTGTTTCTGACTTTCACTTCTATAAACAGCCATAAAGAATTCATGCTATTTTGTAAATTCTGCAATAATCTAAAATAAACATATTTTTATACAGTTATGGTCCTTTGTTATCTAATGAGACCAGACTTTACCCCAAGTTATTTCCAAGTTATGAAATCAGGTGTTCAGTTCAGGCCTTCCTGACTAAGAAAAGTGTATCTGATTTCATGATACTTTAGAAAGTGGCACTAATTGTGCTTATGTTGTTAATGTTATAGTAGTTTTAATCTCAAACAGACGGGGAATGTTTTTATTTAATATATTACATACCCAAAGCATTCTGGCTGTTTTATGTTTCTGTATATATTAAGTTTATCACAAGCCAGATGTGTGTGTGTACTATTAAATTTAATAGAAAGATCCTCATGCATCTCTGTACGCATGCTCTCTTGGGCCATTCCAGCCATTGGGCAGGGTATTTCTAACTTTAACAACAGCTCCTTGAAGTTTAGCTTAAGTCGTGTGTCCAGAAACAGCATATGAAAATGTCCTTTTTAGTTCATGTTCTTTTTTCCTCTGTCACAGACGTAGTAGCATAGAAATCTCACAATTACAGAAATACTCATACTATGCTACAAGCCAGTGTTTGCTATGTATGTTCATTGTCATGTTTGCTACTATGTTGGCTTTCAGACTGGAAACAATACTAATGGAATTCATTAATATTCCTTATGACAGAAACCTTATTTTGACCAAAATATTTGAAAAGCTCCTTAGTAGCCATTTCAAGGTGATTTAAAATTAGTGTAACTTTTCTATAAATATGTTGCTTCCGACAAGCTTGAGTAAGTTACAGGTTCCGGTGAGAAATAGTGAAGGAAATTTCTCTCTGTGCTCGTATAATAGACCTGAGTTCATCCATTTCTGTGTTTTCTGAATTATACTAACAGGCCTAAAAGAATCTTTGAAAGATAATGGAGCCTACCATTTCACTTTAGACAGACCTGCACTTAAACCTTCTAAGACAAATGGTTGATTATGCTTCAATACACCCAAAGGTGTATTAAACACAGTTCAGCACCTGACAATTCTGATAGCTAGGGAATTCTCATTTTCATCTCATTAAAGTTTCAACTAATTTTTTCTTTGTATGTAATCATAAGTACAAAGAAGTACAGTGTTCAACTGGCCAGTGATTTAGCTTGGACTTTTATTTAGTGATTGATTTCACACGATTTCATTCTATAGAAAGTTGACAGACAGTATGGGAAACAGTAGAAACCATTAAACTGTGAGTCCAAAGAACTTCTAACTTTGTCAACATTAGTCATGGTATCTTGACTAAGCCATTATGTTTGTCATTCAAGATGATTTCCATGATCCCTTTCAGTTTTTTTCTCTCACTATTGTTGTTATTGTGTGCCATTGAATCAATCCCAACTTATCACAACCCTGTATAGGCTTTCAAAAGATGGGCTGGTGGGTTTGAACCACTGATCTTGTAGCTAATAGTCCAATGCTTATCCTATAAGGCCACACCAGAGCCCTTTTACTTCTCTGCTGCAATGAAATTTCCCTCTTTTGCAAAAACAAAAAAATATAAATTCATGTTGAAAGTGTATTTGCTTTTAATTAGTTATTATTTCCAAATTATCTCATAAGTAATTTGTTGTTTTAGAAATTGTAAGAAGCAGCATTCCTTAAATGTACATTTGGGAAGAACTTCTAATACTAAACATTTTCTAAGTGAAAAGTTCTGAGAACTTGGTTCTGTTCAACAGAAACACATTAATCTGTTATTAGTCTGTTATTAATACTTGATTATAAACTGATAATGCAAAGAGGGTATGTTAGAATGGTTATAATCCTACATCTTGAAAGAACCAATAAAGTTATTCAATATACATTGTGATTTCTAATGAAGATAAACAGTACGCTGGCCTGTTTTATCCTGAGGGAAGACCCATCTTTCATTTAGTACCTCCAAACATTATGGGAGAAGAACAGAACATCTCTATCCTCATTAGCCAAGCTGTGGAGTTACTGTGTCAGAGTGATGCTATTCCCCCACCTGCTCTGACTTGGTTAAAAGATGGCCGTCCTTTATTGAAGAAACCAGGTCTCAGTATTTCTGGAAATGGAAGTGTGCTGAAGGTAAGGCTATTCATTCACTTATTTCTTCTTATGTTGTTCTTAAACTCATAGTTTAGATATTAAACCAAACCTACTTCCATCAAGTCAATGTCAACTCATAACAATCCTGTGAGACATTATAGAAATGCTCCTTAGGGTACCTGAAGCCAAAATCTTTAAGGGAGCAGAGAGCTTTATTATTCTCCCAAGGAGAAGCTGGTGGATTCAGACTGATGACTTTGAATGCATAAGTCACTAAGCCACCAGAGGGCCTTGGTTTAGGTATTATTCCCTATTAAAATTATCTGTCTTTTAGGAATATTCCACTAATTTCATGTTATAAAAGTCCAGGGACAATTTCATGCTGATATTTATATTTTTTCAGTTTTATGTTTGAGTAAATTTAATATTCAGTTATCTATTAAGATTTGTAGCTAGGAACCATCTAAAAACATGCACCCAGGAAATGACTGCAGAATGCTTTAAAGCATGCCTTATCTTCAGTCAGTCAACTAATCATCAAATACCCATTCTATGTACCAGGATAGATGCACAAGAAAATTTAAGATACATTTTCTGTTTTTGAGTGTCTTCTAATTTCCCATTATTATGAAAAGTTAAATAACAAACAGTCCACTAAAAATTACATTAAGTACAAGAAGGCTGAGTTCATAGTCATGTGGGTGGTACAGATGCTGTATACAAGGATGACAGCACAGATGAGGCTGTATTTGGCTGACAAATCTTAGAAGGCTACTTGACTCTGTAAAGACAAATGGGACAAAAAGGGCTGATTAGGGAAGGTGAGTAAGCTACTTTGGCTGAAACAGAATTTAGCAAAATTAGTAGTTGGAAATAAAGTTGGCAAGGTTGATTTGAGTGAAATAAAAGTTGACATTGAAAGACAGTGCAAGGGGGAAATCAGAAAATCAGTAAATCATTGGAATGTTTATATACCTCTCATAGTGACTCCATTGAAAGATTGAAAAGGCTAAATAATCTTCCCACAGTTACTGAGTAACAGAACTAGGACTTGAATACAGGGAATAAGGCTTCAGAGTCCATGCTACTAAGCACTACACTGCATAACTGGCAAACAGAGTGATTCCTGAGAAACGGAGTGCCTAGGAAATGCAGAACTCACAGCTTACTCAGAGAGAGTGGCAAGAAGCCATGAGAGTTCATGTTAAAAGCAAGACAATAAAGACCTTGATTGTTAAGATCTTGTAATCATGCAGTTGCATGAGGAAGGAAGGATCAAAATCACTGATGGAAGGAAGAAGACTAAGGCAATCAAGTTGCATGAGCAAAAACATGCATGGTCCCAAATTCTCAAATCTCAATTCTGACTGAATGATAGGGGGATACAATTGTATGAACACGGGTCCCAGCCCTGCTAGGGAGAACCCTGTGTGATTGTTGTTATTAGGTGCTATTGAGTTGGTAGCGACTCATAGCGACCCTATGCACAACAGAACAAAACACTGCTCAGTCCTGTGCCAGCCTCACAATCATTGCTACATGCCCATTGCTGTTGCCACTGTGCCAATCCATCTCTTTGGAGGTCTTCCTCTTTTTATCTGACCCTCCACTTTACCAAATATCTTACTGAATCTCCATGGGAATAGGATTCATTTATCTTCAGAGTTCAGATCTCAGTGGGACTGGGAAGGAAGGAGACAGATGATAGTGAAGAAATCCTGAAACCCCTTGAACCTGAAGCCTGGAGTAAGCAGGAGACCAGTGTACAGGTCACATTGAGGAAAGTAGGGGAGACCCAAGGGAAATGAAAACTACAGAATTCAAACCTAATTGGTCAGTAAAAATTATCCTAGTTTTTTTAGAGTATGTACTATGCGTATTTAAAGCAATTTTCACATATCTTTGACCTGATCAAGTAGCGGAATCTTACCAGTTTATTTTGCCTGGCATACAATTGTTGTTATTGTTAAATGCCATTGAGTCAGTTCTGCTCATCTAAGGCTGCATAAGGTTTCTGAGGAGTGGCTGGTGAGTTTGAACCACCAACCTTGCGGTTAGCAGTTCAGTGCTTTTCCTACAGTGCCACACCAATAGGCACTTAATAAATGTTAATCCCTGCCCTCTATTTTGTTGATTCTCTTGATGATACATGGAGGCTTGTAGATAGGGACTTTACAGATCTGGTACCTGAATTTCAGTGGTTGTGCCAATAATTATAAGACTTTGGTCAATTTAAATTTCATCATTGACTCTGAGTTATCTTTTCTGTAAAATGAGGGGGTTGGATTTTAAGTACTTGTCCAGGTCTAATATTCTTGGATTTTCTATCTGTGCTTTAGTTAAATTCCAGCTCTATTTGCTCACATTAATCAACTAGTAATTGTTTACTGAGTACCTACTTCGCATCCTTACTAAGATAAATCCTTTCAGCAATCATTCCAACCCCAGTAGCCCCCCCCCCCACCTTTTTTTTTGGATGTTTTAACAATTATTGATTGAAAACTCATTTGGCATCCAAACACATACTACTTGTCATACTTCTTGTATTAACTTGTATTTTTATTTTCACTTAATGTTATTATTAAACTTTTTTATGTTGACATGTTTTATCTTTTTAACTGTACGTGAACTCATTAAATCAGAAACCATATAGTACATTATACTGTTTCATATTTTCTACCTTCATTGTCTAGCAAAAGTCCCCATTAACCACTGAAGGGTGAATGAATGAGTGATGAATTAGTATTAGTGAATGTTGCAGATACAAGTAGATGGAAAAATATTTTCTGGTATCAATTGTCTACCAATTACCAAACTGGAGATTAGGAGATTAATAAAATAAAAATAATAATTAAATATATTGACTGACTTGAGGACGTTTATGACCCCAGTTTGGAGAAAAGACATATAAACTAATATTAAGAATGTTATTTTACTAAACAAAGTCTTGGACATATAAGGATTATATATGTGAAAACCCTAAAATATTTGACAGAAAATTTTTTTGTTTCTTATTTGAATTTTATTTAAAGAGCTTTTTTAGACCTTCAGCCACTAACATATACTCGATTAAAATGAGGTATGACATAGGTGAAAATTGTGAAATCTTGAAAAGTGTTAGATCTTATTAGTGAGTATAAACCACTCATTTTACCATTCTCTCTAATTTTTCTATTTAAAAATTTTTTTCAGAATAAAAATAATACAGACACTTTATAGAAAATTCCAGTTACTTGTGAAATAGAAACTTTGGTTTAAAAGCATGACTTTGTTTTCAGATTGAAGATGCTCAAGTACAGGACACTGGTCGTTATACTTGTGAGGCAACAAATGTTGCTGGAAAAACTGAAAAAAACTATAATGTCAACATCTGGGGTAGGTATGAGCACATCCCTGTAAAGTGAAAGGCATGGCCTGTGGCCTACCCTTTTATTCTTTCAGTCAGTTCTTAAAATTACATCTACAGAATTCAAAGTGATTGTAATACATAAGTGGGTACTAGTAAATCCTATAGATTCTGTTGAACTGTTCTGTATATTGATTTATATGATTAATTCAAGAGTGACTATAGATAGGCTTCCTTAGCCTAAACATGCTAGTCATTATAATTTTTATATGGTACAACACTCCTCTCCTATCTGAGTAATATGCCTGTTAGCTGCTACAACTAGGATCTCATGAGGATTGAAACTCTCCAGGAGTTTCAACAACTCTCCAGTAATGGGTTGTTGCTGTTAAGTGCCATCCTACTAGTTTGGACTCAAAGCAACTCTGTATAAGGTTTGCAAGGAACTTCTGGTGGGGTTAGCCAATTGAAAATAAGTCAATATGCCAAATTATGCGTGGATTTGTTGCCAAATTGAAACAAGGTTTTGCTGCCTGTCACTTTAGTCAATCACAGAGAAGGGGAGAAATCCTATAGAAGCTGTATTAACAGATAGCCCGCAGTCTGGAGGACAGGGAGAATAATCTCTCAAGACTGTCCATCACAAGAACGGGCACATTATATAGGGTAAGGAGCTCTGGTAGCATAATGGTTACGAATCAGATTGCTAACTTCAAGGTCAGCAGTTCGAAACTACCAGCTGTTCTGCGGAAGAAAGATGAGGCTTTCTGCTCCTATAATGATTTACAGCCTCGGAAACCCTGTGCAGGGTCACTACGAGGCCAGAACCGGCTCCACAGTACTTAACAACAACATTTGGATGTACACTTAATCTATTCTAATGTCAGTACAGCATTCTTTGGAAAAATAAACAATAAGGCAATAAATTTCCTCAAACATTCTACCTTTAAGGTCATAGCTTCTTAGTTTCTGAGATAACTGTCTGAGTGGGCTAAAGCACTTCTTTTCCTTCTAGGACAGTGAGGTCATCTCAGCTAATTTTTAAACTAACTTCTTTATTTCCAGGGTCCTCATTTATTGAGACGTAGTAACTAAGCATTCTCCATTTTGTTTTGGTTGGTAGATCCATGCTATCAGAATTATGTATCAGGTTCATGTGTGCATGTGTGTGCATGAGTGTGAATGCATGTGTGGTAGGAGATGAGATTACTCTGATGACCAAGGAGCAAAGCTCTTGTATTAGCAAATAATTATCATAATCACAACTTTTACCTCAACGTGGCTTTCAGCTAAAAGCGTTTCTATTTCCAGCATTGTTGTTGAGTGTTGTTTGACTCATAGCAACCCTGTATAGGGTTTCTGGGAGTCCTGGTGTGGTGCTGTGGGTTAAGGTGATGGGCTACAAGATTGTTTGAACCTCAGCATCAGCGCTTCAAGATCACCAGCCACTCCTTGGAAACTCTATACAGGGTCACTATGGGTCAGAACCAACTCGATGGCACTTAAAAACAACAACAGTACGGTTTCTGAGGTGGATATGAACAGCTTTATATTAAATACTATTTTAAAATTCATTTAAGACATATTAAGCTTTTATTAATTTTTTATTGTGTTTGCTTAAATTTTAATTAATTGAAACCTTAAGCTGAAATTGACTATTATGTATAAAATTTATATTCATAATATTAAAAAAAATTATTAAGTAGGGAAAACAGTTTGATTTCAATGGAGGATATTTTTGGAAAACCTTAGAAGCATGCATTTATGTACAAAAATGACTTGTAAATTATTGATCATATTTGTCATTTTAAAAAGCTTGAAGCAGATTTTTGTTGTTGTTAGTAAGTGCCAAGGACTTAACCGCTGTGTTACCAGGGCTCCTAGTATAAAGACTAGTAGAGCAGAAGAAAGCCTTTTAAACCAATTTAAAAAGCATGGATTGGATTCTAACAGTGGAATAGCATGGTTGTTAGCAGTGTTAGTTGAAATCAAGTCGATTTGAACTCATAGAGATTCCGTATGTACAGAGTGAAGTGCTGTATAGGGTTTTCAAGGTGGTCACCAGGCCTGTTTTCCAGGGTGCCTCTGTGTGGATTCACACTGCTAACCTTTTGGCTACTGGTCATGAACTTAACCCTTTTCACCCAGAGGACTGAGGTGGTCAGACTTGCATTTTAGAAAGGAAGTCGATAAATTCTACAAGTGTTTAGGAGATTGACTCAAATAAGATAAAGTGATTAGATGGAGAGATGAGAAAACAGGAGTCAGGGATGGATGTCTGCATGGGCTTGACCAGCTGGACTGTAGGGATGGTACTGTCTTCCCTTAGAGAGGGGACAAAGGTGAGATGAGTACAGTTTTGGACAGGAAGACTTTGACAATGCCTCTAAGGTACTCAAATTGAGTTGTCACGCAGTCAGTTGGCTATACCCCTGCATCTCAAGAGGGAATCTGCATTATAGTTACAGAATTGAAAGTGTTTGTATTAATGGCCACTGAAGCAGTGGCAGTAGATGTGGGAGCTAACATTCTTGTGTCTTAGATTTAATCTCTTTATACTGTATGCCGGATGTTTTCTAATCCTTTTCCACATCTGAGATGTCAAGCCTGCCTATGTAATAATGGCTCAGGTAATTTTTAAGTTAATAGTGCTTTGGTCATTTGATGTAAGGTTTTGAAATACCTATATTAGCTTTTTTATGTTACATTATTACTCTAAATATGGTGATTATTATATTCTTACCTGTTAAAATGGAAAATCTGCCATTATGTATTAATTTTATATTTTATAGGTGATTTTTAATGTGATATATAGATGTAAACTTCATGTATTAATTCTTTCCTTGTGTTATATGGTTAAAACATTTTTTCTTGCATGCAACATGGTAAGGGAAGTTCATATGAAATAAGAGCAAAAAATAGTTTCTTTTTTTTTTTTTTTTTTATTTCAGTACCACCAAATATTTATGGTTCTGATGAACTTACTCAACTTACAGTTATTGAAGGGAATCTCATTAGTCTGTTGTGTGAATCTAATGGTATTCCACCTCCAAATCTTACTTGGAAGAAGAAAGGTCAGTTTCTGTCCTTTGGCATTTATAAAATAAAATATAAACATGAAAGAAATTTATATTTTATTTGGCTAACAAATTAGTGTATTAAGAAACTTTCTATATTTGTATACTAAAATATTAGATAGCAAAGTTGCTTTATACTAAATGTGTAATGTGTATTTCTTCTATACTACATAGCTAAACTCTTCAGCTCTCAATTTTACTTGATTACCAGGAGACATTAATTTTCTGCATTAGTTAATTTTTTTTAATCAAATGCAACATAAGTCAGCTATCCACTACTCAAAGAACCAACTTTTCTTCTTTAAGTAGATTTAGAATATAATTTTCCAAGCAAATATTTTTGTTCTATTTCTAACAGTTTTGAAATGTATTTTAAGATCAGGTTTTGCAGTTGAACAGATTTGTAATTTAATCATAAAAAAATATTTGTGCATAGGAAGTATAAGATAGATTATATAAAACCTTGGCTAATTCTATAAATCATTATTCTTCTACTATTTTAAGATTTGTTGTTTTCTAAGTATAGTTTCTTTCAAATATAAAATTGATCAAAAGAGAATATTTCAGAATAAAATTTGGTAAACATTTCTCTTTCTCCTCCTGCTCCTCTTTCTCCCCACTCGACCTTTTTTTTTTTTTTTTGCAAGGTGGGAGAAATTATTTTACACTATCATCTACCATTTAGGTTCTTGAAGCAGAAACAAATGATGAAGTATAAATACTTAGAGTATGTACATGACATGCTTTATATTTTTCCCTCATTCTGCCTTTTTTTTTT
>NW_006408728.1:4274825-4276330 GCF_000296735.1 Chrysochloris asiatica | reverse complement strand
AAAGTTGTTTGGTGTCATCAAGTCATTTCCTACTCATACAACTCATTTGTAACAGAATGAAACACTGCCCAGTCCTGCGCCATCCACCAATTGTTAAACTTGAGCCCATTGCTACTGCCACTCTGCCAATTCATCTCATTGGGAGTCTTCCTCTTTTTTGCAGACTCTCCACTTTACCAAGCATGATAGCCTTCTCCAGAGATTAGTCCCTCCAGATAACATGAGAGACAAAGTGTCACCATTCAGGCTTCTAAGGAGCATTTTGACTGTATTTCTTCCAACTCAGATCTGTTTGTTCTTGTAGCAGACCGTGGTAGTTTTAATATTTTTCTCTAACACCACCACAACTATGCATGAATTCTTCTATGGTCTTCCTTATTCACTGTCCAACTTTCACATGCATGTGAGGCTATTGAAAATACCATAGCTTGAGTCAGTCACTCCTTAGTCATCAAACTAACATCTTGGCTCTTCAACACTTTTTAAAGGTCTTGAGTAGCAGATTTGCCTAATGCAATACATAATTTCATTTCTTGATTATCATTTCCATGAGTGTAGGTAGTGGAGCCAAGCAAAATGACAACTTCAGTCATTTCTCCATTTATCATAATTTATTGGTCTAGTACTGAGGATATTTGTTTTCTTTACATTGCAGTGAAACTCATACTGAAGGCTGAGGTCTTTGATCTTCATCAATAAATATTTTAAGTCCTCTTCACTTTGAGCAAGCAAGGTTGTATCATCTGCATGTTGCAGGTTGTTAATGAGTCTTCCTCCAATTTTGATGCCACATTTTGTTCATATAATCCAGCTTCTTGAATTATTTCCTCAGAGTAAGATGAATTCATATAGAAAAATAATACAATCCTAATTTACACCTTTCCTAAATTTCAACCATTCAATGTCGCCTTATTCTGTTCAAACAACTACTTCTTGGTCTATGTACATGTTTCTCAGGAGCACAATTAAGTGTTCCTGAATACTCATTCTCCAAAATGTTGTTCACAGCTTGTCATGATCTACACAGTCAAACGCCTTTGCATACTCATTAAAGTACAGGTCAACATCTTTCTTGTATTCTCTGCTTTCAGCCAAGATCCATCTGGCATCAGCAATGATATTCCTCATTCTATGTCCTCATTAGAATCAGGCTTGAACCTCTAGCAGTTCCTTGTCAATGTACTATTGCAGTCGTGTTTGAATTATCTTTAGCAAAATTTTACATGCATGTGATATTAATGATATTTTCCAAGAATGTCCTCATTCCACTGGGTCACCTCTCCTTGAATGGACACAAGTATGGATCTCTTCCAATCAGTTGGCCAGTTAGCTGTCTTTCAAATTTCTTGGCATAAATGAATGCGTACCTCCAGTGCTGCAACAGTTTGTTACAAGATTTTCATTTGCATTCCATCAATTCTTGGTACCTTGTTCTTTGCCAATGACCTCAATGCAGCTTGGACTTCTTCCTTCAGTACCATTGGCTCTATATCATAAACTATCAC
>NW_006408728.1:4265423-4272225 GCF_000296735.1 Chrysochloris asiatica | reverse complement strand
CTTCAGATTTTTTTTTATCCTTTTTCGTGTTTGTTCTTCTATCTTAGTAGTGTTGAGAGATTTATCTTCTAGCTCACTAGTTCTGGCTTCTATCTCTTCAGTTCTACTCCTTTGCCCTTTCAATGTGTTCTGTGTTATTGCTGGCAGAGCTCCTTTACTGCACTTCCACCCAATCTGCCATCTTGTTTGTTCTCCCAATCATTAGTATTTAATATATAAAATATATTCTTGAGATGATCTCTAAATTCAGATGGAATATGTTCAAGGTCACATTTTGGCTCTTGTGAACTTGCTTTAATATTCTTTAACTTCATCCTGAACTTGTATATGAGCAAATGATGGTCTGTTCCACAGTCTGCTCCTAGCCTGATATGAAGCTTTTCCACCGTCTTGTCCCACAGATATAGTCAGTTTGATTTCTGTGTATTCATCTGGTGAGGTTCATGTGTATTGTTGCCTGTTATGTTGTTGTTTACAAAGGTATTTGCAATGAATAAGTCATTGGACTTGCAAAATTCTATCATGCAATCTTCATTATAATTTCTATCACCAAGGTCATATTTTCCCACTACTGACCCTTCCTCTTTATTTCCAACCTTTGTATTGTAATCAACAGTAATTATCAATATATCAGGGTTGACTGTTTGATTTCAGATTGAAGAAATTGGTAGAATTCTTCAATTTCTTCTCCACTGACTTTAGTGGTCAGTGCATGGATTTGAATAAGAGTGGTATTAACTGGTTTCCCTTATAGGTATATGGATATTATCCTACCACAGACAGTGTTGTACTTCAAGATAGATCTTGAAATGTTCTATTTGATGATGAATGTGATGCCATTCCTTTTCGATTTGTCATTCCTAGCATAGTATACCATATGATAGCCAGATTTAAAATAGCTAGTACCAGTCCATTTCAGCTCACTAATGTCTGTCATATCAATCATTATGTGTTCCATTTCATTTTTGACAACTTCCAATTTTATTAGATTCATACTTTGTACATTCATTGTTCTAATTATTAATGATGTTTACAGGTGTTTTCTTCTCATTTTGTGTCTCATCATAAAGCGAAGTCCTGAAAGCTTTACTCTATTCACATCATCACAGTCAGCTCTACTTTGAAAATGCCTTCCATCCTCAGGAGTCATCTTCTGGCACTATATCTGACCATATTCTGGTGTTATTCATCATGCTTCAATATTAAATATCCTGGTGCTTTCTGATACTGTTATGTTGCTATTCATCAATGACTAAACACTCAGAATAATCTGCTGTTCCTTCTTCCTAGTCTGTCTTAGTCTGGAAGCTCAGTTGATATCTGTCCACCATGGGTGTACCCTGCTTTTATTTAAAATACCATTGGCATAGTTTCCAGCATCACAGCAACATGCTGGAAGCCACCACAGTAAGACAAACTGACAGATTAGTGGTAGTCATTCAATAGTATGGTTATAATATAACAACTATCACCAGCTGCTCCTCAGAAACTCCATAGAAGGTCTCTTTGAGTTGGACCTGGCACTAGACAACAACAAACAAGATCATATGATCCACATCTTATTTAAATTATGCTGATAAACCAATTACTTTTTTATGGATGTTATTTATCCAGCAGTATAGTCATACACTCTGCTTCAGCCTGGCAGACACATCAAAGTAGCTACAATTAGTTGGGGTAAGAATTGTGGATATGTAGGTAGAGAAGGAGGGTGGTATTGTAGCATAGTAGCTTACACTATGCAAAAATATCTAAGTTCATGGAAAATTGAATTGTGTGATATTTCAGAGTGTTTAAAGTATTTGCATAATTTTATTTTGTCTCTGTCTAAGACATAAAGCTATTGCCTCTGTTTTGAAGATGTGGGAAATGTAAGTCTAGGAATATTTGCATGTCTGACTGAGGTCACATGGTTTGTGTATAGTAGAACCATCTGTAGTACTCAGGAGTACTGGCATTAGTCCATTGTTCCTCCCACTACAGCACATCTGTATTAGAGTTGGTCTAATTTTCTTGTTTATAGTCTGATTCAATTGGGTATATTAAACTCCAAAGTATCAGAATAACTGATAATCAGTGATAAACAAGCAGATGTTTGTTTTCTCATAAGCAATCACAGGAGTTGGTCAGCAGTTTAATCATATTAGGACAGGAGCACTGGAATTTTGTTGTTCCTCCCTTTGTGATCTCAAATGGTCTCTTTCTATTTCACTAGGAAAGTAACTTTCCCAGAATTTCCAGAGCAGACCTCTGTTTGCATTTGATCCTCATGGCTATCACAATTTTCAAAGAAGACTTAGAATCACGTTGTTAGCTTTTTGAAATTCTATACTGAATGGTGGAAGGAAGAAGAGTATTGTATTGGACATTGGGCTATCCAATTAGAAATGTCTGCCACAGTGTCCTACCTTGAAAACCTTGTACAGGCTGGCTATGAGTTGGAACTGACTCCATGGCTCTCATTAACAACAACAAGAAAGAAGAAGGAAAATGGTTAAAAATGGGTTTAATGTGTGCTTACTGTATCATATAACAAAATGATTTAAAACGGGATATCCCTTTGTATTTCTAGTATTGTGTTTGACTGAGAAATGACAAAATTGTCTTCCATTGCTGAAATTTTGTTCTATTTAAAAATGAAAACCATTTAAATTATTTTTCCCTTACAAAAGCAATGCTGCTGGGGCTGCTGCTTGCTACTGAATTAGTTTTTACTCATAGTGACCCTTTGTAGGGTTTCAGAGGCTATAAATCTTTACAGTAGCAGGAAGCATCATCTTTTTCCTGTGGAATGACTGGTGGATTTGACCTGTTAATTTGCTTTTGGCAGCCCAGTGTATAACCCATTAAACTACCAGGATTCCTACAAAGGCAATTATTGTTGTCAAATGCCGTGGAATCAATTTCAATGCATAAGGTTTCTGAGGAGTGGCTGGTGGGTTTGAACCACCACTTTGTGTTTCAAACCAATGATGCAGTCCCCCACCAGGACTACCTATGTATGTATGTGGCATGCTATCAATTGGGTTGGACTCACAGCGACCCTGTATAGAATTTCTGAGGAGCCGCTTATGAGTTTGAATCACCTTGTGGTTCAAATGGTCCTTGAAGTCCAGTGCTTATCTTACAGTATACTATGCAAGGGTTTATTCCAAATAAAACATGTTTAAAAATGTCTACTATCAGTGGATGGTTACAGACAAGTTCTCTCAGACTGAAACTTATTGTTGTTGTGAAGTGCTGTCGAGTCTGTTCCAACTCATAGCAGCTATGTGTAGGGTTTTCAAGGAGCAGCTGGTGAGCTTGAACTGCCAATCTTGCAGTTCAAACGGCTTTGCAGTCTGGCACATTAACCCACAGCGCCACATCAGGACTCCTGAGACTCATTGTTGCTGTTATTGTTATGTGCCGTGGAGTCAGTTCCAACTCATAGCGACCCTGTACAAGGTTTCCGAGGCTGTAAATCTTTACAAGAGCAGAAAGCCTCATCTTTCTCTCACAGAACAGCTGGTAGTTTCGAACTGCTGACCTTAAGTTTCACAGCCTGATTTGTAACCACTACACTACCAGAGCTCCTTTGGGACTCATTTGTTGTTAAGTTGTTAAGTGCCATTGAGTCAGTTCTGACCCATAGCAACCCTGTATAGGGTTTCTGAGGAGCAGCTGGTGAGCTTGAACCATCAACCTTTGAAGTCTGGTGCATTAACCCACAGCGTCACACCAGGACTCAACTTTATTTTTTTGGGTAATATACTTGTTAATTGTCAAATGTGTGCCAAGCTAGATATATATGGTTGTTGTTAAGAGCTGTTAAGTCAGTTCTGACCCAGAGTGATGCTGTATAGGATTTCCAAGACATGACTGGTGAGTTTGAACCATGGACCCTGTGACTCAAACTGACCCTGGGGTCTAGTATTTACCATAGTGCCAGAACAGGGCTCTTTCTCTATCTTGCTCTTTATATAAATGTATGTACATACATATATACATATGTATACTTTAGGATAAACACTGGACCGCAAAGTCAACTTGAACCACAAGGTCAGTGGTTCAAACTCACCAGCACTCCTTGGAAATCCTATACAGGGTCATTATGAGCCAGAACTGACTCAATGACACTTAACAACAACAACAACAACAAAATATGCACATATGTCAGTGAAAAAACTCAGAAATAATCCTAGAGCATATGGTAACTGCTAGCTACATGTGGCTACTGACCAATTGAAATGTGAATACTACAAACTGAGATGTTCTGTCAATGTTAAATACACACTAGATTTCAATGGATTTATATCATTGTACAGCGAGATAGGCTAATGGTTGGTGGGTCAAACTCACCAGATGCTCCTCAGAAACTATACAGAGTCGCTATAAGTCGGAACTGACTCGATGGCATTGAAAAGCAACAACAATTCATAAAATAAAGTAAATATTTTATTAATATTTGAAAATTAATTACATGTTGAAATGGTAACATTTTTGGTACACCAGGTTAAGTATCACTAAATTAATTTCATCTGTTTCCATTACTTATTAATTGTGCTTAGAATTACAATGTGGCTTGCATTCAATTCCTATTGACTAATGCTCGCCTAGTGGGAGAGAGATAGATCAAACAGCTAACCACTAAGCAAAGTATAATTACAAACTGAGAGACTTTCTTAAATGGAATTAATGTTGTTTTATGCAAGTCATAACCAAAGAATGTGCCTGGTTTACTGATTTAGGGAAAACAGCTCTAAGGGAAAGACTCTTGAGCTAACATTTTAAGGATATGGTAGAGTAAGCAAGGTTGTATGGTGGTGGAGAGGGAATTACAGACAACCTGGTGGCAAAAGTGGGCAAAGCACTATCAAGTGGCAGAACTCTGTGGCATCTGAGAAGTAGGCAGGGCCATGCCATTCAAGGACTAATAGACCACGTAAGTGTTTTGGTGTTTGTTCTAAGAGCAATGGGATATCGTTGAAGAGTTGTTATTGTTAAGTGCTATCTAGTCGGTTCTGACTCATAGCTACCCTGCACAGGGATTTTGAAGAACAGTTGGTGGGTTTGAACCACCAACCTTATAGTTAGCAGTTCAATGCTTATTCTATAGTTCTACACCAGGATTCCCATTAAAAAATAACAACCCAATAATATCAAGTAACATAGCCAATGGTAGAGATATATACACCAAGAATATTCTCTCCTGGTTTTTATGGTAAAGGGAAAGAATATATTTCCTCTGATTAAAATTGTGACAAGGATGTGTCTATATCTTTCTAAATTGTAAGAGTCATTTTACTGATGTTCATGAGAATCTACCTTGATCTAGGGTACCCTATCTATTTTAAATTAGTACTTCTGTATATTAGGATGCAAATGACAAGTTAAAATATTTGTATATAATTTCTCAAAAGCAGAGAAGTTGGGAAACACAACATTCTTTTTTTTTTCCTGTGTTGATAGCTTTTTAAGGTATTTTCTTAGGCTGGATTTTCTGGAGCAATATCAGTGAAATATATATGTGAGATGCTTCCTTGGGGGTGTGACCTATTTCCAGAAATCTTCTCTTTATGTATATAAAGGTAGAGTCCCAGGTCCCCAGTGGAAGAGATAGAGAGTCGCTCCCATGTGTCTGTTACATTGGGAACAGGCCACATGCCCTAAGAAGCATCCCTTTAATTTGACTGGCTGCTCATAGCTACTCAT
The DNA here is from genome assembly GCF_000296735.1 of Chrysochloris asiatica. Classification (NCBI taxonomy): domain Eukaryota; kingdom Metazoa; phylum Chordata; class Mammalia; order Afrosoricida; family Chrysochloridae; genus Chrysochloris; species Chrysochloris asiatica. Next base: position 4,266,531 of record NW_006408728.1, on the reverse strand, counting down.
CAGAGTTAACTATGTCTGTATGAGGTTTCATACCATGGGAATAAACACATTTCAGTTGCTGATGTTGATTGTTGGTAAATGCTGTCAAGTTGGTTCCTACTCATAGCAACCCTGTATAGGGTTTCCATGGAGCAGCTCGTGAGTTTGAACCACTGACCTTGAGGCTCAGACCTACCTGGCAATCTAGTGCTTTATCTCACAGTGCTACACCAGAACTCCTCTGAACTGCTAAACCTCAGAAAATCTTGGCCTAGTCCAATTGATACAGAACCCTAACCATTACAATCCACCTTTGTCAACTGAAAATTTATAAACTATATGCTAAACTATTTCTAAATGAAGAAAACTGTAAAGCTATACTTGCGTCTAACATTATATAACTAAAACACATATAACCAAAAACATACTGGCCCCATTTACATCTCATATGTCACAAATGAACAAAGCAAAAATATTTGATGCACACAAATAAATCAAAAAATATATATGCATTTAAATGTCCAAAGGGCTCATTTTGCAAGCCAGCTTCCTGTGCGTAGGCACACAGCCTTTCTCAGTCCATAGGCAAGAGTCCATAACTGCTCTGGATTTCCATGCCACCAAGTTAGCTGCCAATTCTGCTGTCACCGCTTTTTCAGGCGGGGATCTCAAACTTCACTCATACCCTTCCTTAATGATGGTTCTGAGGTCGTCTGTTCCTGAAATGAAAGAAAACCACTCCCTCCTTTTAGTTGCACATCTACAATTTCAGCTTTGATAATCAGAATGAATTCTATTAACAATTGCTCTCAATTGAAATCATAAAATCTTATCAGCATCATGCCCTATCCCATCTAGAAAAGAGGAAAACTATTCAGTGGGGATTCTCCTTTGTCCCCTTATTCTAAAACTAAGCACACCCATGGAAACTTGTAAGCCAGCCACTTAATGCTTTTATTGTTGTTGTTAAGTGCTGTTGAGTCAGTTCTAACTCATGGTGACCTTGTACAGGGTTTCTATAATTCTCCATTTTTGATAGCCAATGCCTAAATTGAATCGGACTATCTCTTTGATATCCCATGTGAGTGAAGTTTTGCTAAAGGTCATACAGAAATGGCTACAATCATAC
>NW_006408728.1:4249233-4264068 GCF_000296735.1 Chrysochloris asiatica | reverse complement strand
GACTTAAAATATTTACTGATGAAGATCAAAGAGCACAGCCTTCGTTATGGATTACATCTCAATGTAAAGAAAACAAAAATCCTCACCACTGGACCAATAAAAAACATTCTTATCAATGCAGAAAAAACTGAAGTTGTCAAGGACTTCATTCTTCTTGGATCAACTATCAACACTCGAAGATGCAGCGGTCAAGAAATCAAGCGACATATTGCATTAGGCAAATCTTCTGCACAAGACCTTTTTAAAGTGTTGAAGAGCAAAGATGTCAGCTTGAGGACCCCCAACAAGATGCAGCCAGAGTTCTCTTTGGAGACCAAGGTGGCCAAACTTCGTCTCTCATACTTCGGACATATTGTCAGGAGGGACCAGTCACTGGAGAAGGGTATCATGTTTGGTAAGATAGAGGGTCAGAGAAAAAGAGGAAGACCCCCAACAAGATGGATTATCCAAGTGGCAGCATCGATGGACTCAAGCGTGGCAACAGTGGTGAGGTTGGCCCCGGATCGGGCAGTGTTTCATTCTGCTGTGCATAAGGTCACTATGGGTCAGAACTGACTAGATGGCACCTAACAACAACAATCAATCCAGTGCACTGAGGAGAAAAGCATGTTCCTTTGATATGAAGAATCTTCTATTCGATTGAAATTTTGAACAACTTTCTTTCATACGCAAAAGGCTAGCCCAACAAATTGTACCAACTGACACTTGCTCAGAGTATCAAACATCTTTAGCTTCATTTACTCAGGTTCTGGTCAGCTCAATCATAGCCACCCAACCTAGGTCAAATGGGTACCAGCTCAAAGTTTGGGAATTCACACACACCTCCCTGCACTTCAAATCAGCTGCCCCTTCACTCTCAACCCTAGGCCCTATGGGCTAGGTCAGTGCCCTTGAGCTCAGAAGTTCACACAATGGCCTAAACTTCAGGCTAGGCAGCCTTCCCTCTCTTATTTCAAGGTCAGTGTGTGCCAATAGAATATGTCCAAACTCAGCTCATGTCATCAGTGCTGCATTTCCCCAAACTCTATTCACACATAGGCCCATGTGGTCACCAGCCAGCTTAAAGCTCTCCAGTTCCCTTTAACTTTCAGTCCTAGAAGGGTTTTGTTGTTTTTTTTCCTGTTGGGCCAATTTTTCTTTGCCTTGATGCCTCCAAAACTCAAAATGCCAAACTGTTGGCTTTTTTCTGCTTTCTTTCAATCATGAATCTCTTGTTCTACCAACAATTTTGGGTTGGTCTGAATGTCTTTTCAAATGCAAATTACAAACTCTGATTATTTGGGTGCGGTTCAGGTATTCCACTTAATGCCCCATACTCTACAAAGCCTTTAACCTAGAAGATTTTTTCCAGGCAAATTCTAACTCCCCTTTTAGCAAGTACAATCAAGTATAGGTTGAAGGTGGGCTTATAAATTCTCTGTAATCACAATTCCAAATATTCCTATCATAGATGTTTGTCAAATATTTGCATTAATATGCAGGAGAAACCCAATATACATAAGACAGTCAAACACATAAACCTTTTAAATAAACCTCCAAGTTCAATCTTTTCTTCTCCCTAGCACTAACCCTATTCAAATGCATATGTGCCTCTGGCAGAGTGGATTCCAATAGGCCTGGCCCTCCACCTGCCCTGTTTAACTAGCTTGTCATTGGCTCCAAGCAACTCCAGAAGCTTCTGCTGTCCCCTCTGTTTAAGTATTTTATCCCATGTTACTTCATTTTTTCTCTTATTAAACCTCATAATGTCATAGGTCTGAAACCACTGCAGTGAATCCTGATCGCAGTGCCAATTGCTTAAACCAGGTGAGGACCGACCATGTCTGACTTCTTCTGACTCCACAATAGAGAAAGAAGACCAAACTCAAGATCAGCTCAAGGCTGATTCCTATGAAGTGGAGGTCAGACATGCTTCGACCCTGTATCAGTGACTTTAAAATCAGTCAGACTGAGAACCAATTTGATTTTGTTTCTCTAGAACCCCACTCACTGGTACCACATTTCTTAGGCCAGGTTTTCTAAGGACGTGAAACATATATATGTATAAATATAAAGAGAAGTTTATTATCTTAAAATTTTAGGATCCCAGGTCCCCAGCAGAAGAGAGGGTATCACTCCCATATGTCCATTATATTGGGAACAGGTCATATTCCCCCAAGGAAGCAACCCTTTAATTGACTGGCTGCTCATAGTCACTCATCAGAGTTAACTCTGGCTGTATCACGTTTCATTGCCATGGGAATAAGTACATCTCAACTGCTAAACCTCTGGAAATCCTGACCTAGTCCAGTTGACACAGAACACTGACCATTACATATGTGAACTTACTGAAACATATTGAAGAAAAAGAATTGAGCCAAGCAGTATTGTAATGCCATGGGTATACTGCTAGGTCTCTTCTATGGTGGTTGATTTTTTTAATTTTCAAGAACAAAACTTTATTTTCTCAATTTCTGGAGGTTAAAAGTCCAAATTGGGATCTTGGTCATTGATTCCTTCTATGGAATGTTCTTCTAGTTTCTAGTGTCTGCCAGCAATCCTTGATGTTCTTTTTTTTTTTTTTCTTTTAATGCTTTATTGTGATTTATGTGATAGTTTACATGGGAGAATATCAGCTTCACATTGATCCCGTTGTATATTGTTTCCTTGCCATGGTTACAATACCTTCCATGCATCATCCATCAACCAAAGGGGATACCCTGTGAGCCTGCCCCTCTGTCGTCCGCACACTTCCCCTCTCTCTCTCCAGGTCCAAAGTCTCCAGCCGCTCCATCTCCCCATGTCATCGTCTCTGCCTCCATCCCTGGTGTCACTGCTTCTCTGGTGGTTGATATTTTGACTTCAAAATTTATTTAACTTGGCTATGATAATTCCTATGTAAGATTTGAGCAAAATAGTTCTAATTTTGTTCCTTTTTTGTTTTCCTAGTTCGTCCAACTATATCCAATAGTGGCAACCACCCTACTGAAGTGACTGTGACTCGAGGGAAGAGTACTTCCTTGGAATGTGAAGTGCAGGGCATTCCTCAACCAGCAGTGACCTGGATGAAAGATGGCCACCCCTTGGTCAAGGGAAAAGGAGTGGAAATACTGAGTGAAGGTCGTATCCTTAAGTTGAGGAACATTCATGTATCTGACACAGGCCGATATGTGTGTGTAGCTGTGAATGTAGCAGGAATGACTGACAGGAAATACGACTTAAGTGTACACGGTAAGTCTAAAGAGTCTTGGTAGGTCTAATCACTGGTTGATATAATCTGTAGCCTTCTGGATAGAGCTGTAGTCCCTCAGTGCTGAAAGTGTTCTATTTATAATCTATTATTTTCCAAATAAGTACCAGTTCTCTTATCATTTCACATTCTATGTCCTACCTCCCATTTCTTATTTGCTGAGATAAACACATAATATTATTCTTTTAGGAAAGAAAATAATAAAATAGATTATTGTTTTCTTCAAGTACATTCAACTGAATGGTGTCCAATGTTAAATTCTACAACCATATGTTTTCTAAATTAGCTCTCTTAACCAGACTGGCATAACCCTAAATTCCTTTGAGCTTTCTGGCTCTGTATCATTTGGGAATGACTTTTCAAGAAGTCTGCTTCAATATGTTAATTAATAAGCCATAAACGTTTTTCTAAAAAAGAAAAAAGGCCCATGCTCATAGACACCTAATTGGATATATTCAACTCGAAATGTAATGTTTAAATATATAGAAACAATGATAAATTTAATAGACACAAATCTGAAAACTTAAATACACAAAGTCAATGTTAATATTCTGTAGCTTGCAGCCAATGTGTGAACCAAGTCCAAGGGATCAGAACATAAAAGAGAAAAGGAATCATCCTAAGTATCTTTTCATTAGATTAATTTCTTTGGACAAGAATCGTTTGTTAGAAAATTCTGTATATAGCATGAAGATCATTAATTCATATTGGAAACTTACCAGAAAAGACAAATGACCCATGGGAAATACCACAATTAGAATAATAATATGAAAGTCATTTAGTGCTAATCTTGGGGAAGAAGTGATATTTTTACTTTCAGAAATTTTAAACACATACACATAATAAAAAGCACATCATTGTGATTGCTTACTTTGGTTATAAACTAACCTCTTGCTGTTGAGTCAATTCTGTCTCAGGATTCCTGAGACTGTAAATCTTTATAGTGCAGACAATTGCATCTTTTTCCTGCAGAGTGGCTGTTGAGTTTGAACCACTCTCCATGTGGCTAGCAACCCATGCTTACCTACCCCACTGTGTCAACAGAGCTTCGAGCCTTACTTACTAGTAATCAGAAAATAAAATGCTTATTATTAACAATAAGCTGGTTGGTATTTGTGTTTTGATATGTATTGGCTACTTTACTGTCCATTTATTACTTGTTTTGTTATGTCTTACAGCACCTCCGAGCATCACAGGGCTTCGTGGGACACCTGAAAATATCAGTGTGTTAGAAAAGAACTCAGTGTCCCTGATTTGTGAAGCTTCAGGAATTCCCCTGCCTTCAATAACCTGGCTTAAAGATGGGTGGCCTGTCAGTCTTAGCAGTTCTGTGAGAATACTCTCAGGTATTAGAAATTCTAGTAACCTGATATTTTGGTTAACTTCATAAAACCAAAAAATTCTTATTAATTCTCATTTCTATGTGTTTTTATTGCCTTATATGCTTTTATATTACTGTTCACTTTGGTAATCATGCTAAAATATATTGAGATGGACTCAGAGCTATATGAAAATTCATAAAAGCTCTAAAATTCTCTGTTGTTATTGTTATTAAGTGCTGTTGAGTTGGTTTCAACTCACAGTGACCCTGTATAGGATTTCCCAGAAGTGGCTGTTGAGTGTGCAACACCAACCTTGTGGTTCAAACTGACCGTACAATTGAGTGCTTATCTTACAGCACTCCTTTTAAAAAGATATCTTGAACTCTTCTGTTGCATAAATTTGGGGACTATCATTTCATAGTCCCAACATTTAAGTAATAGGAAAGTATCAAACAATTTGAAAAGTAAAGAATGGAAAGAAGTGTTGAAATTGAATCCCAAGTGTAGAGTGAATCATGTTACATAATGTGCCTTCATGGCCAAGTTTTCCAATTTGTTCATGATTCTAATCTGAGTAAAACTTATATTTCCTGGATGTGGTAGTTTTTATGAGCTAAGACTTCTACCATTATTATAAAAAGAATATTCAGCCTATTCCTCATCTAATTATATAGAAAAACCTAGACACCTTGTCTTTTATGAATCAGTACAAGCTTGGAGAAAGGTTTAGTGTGGCATGCCACAGAAAATAGCACGTGGTTCCTTTTACTAACAAATTGGAGAAAGACAAAGAAAATGAATGTGCCAAATTTGTGGTTATATAAAAAGATTAGATACCTAGAAAAATATCTAAAAGGTTGAATGAAGGCTTCAGAATTCAGACACATAGAAAAATACCTAAAATGTTGAATGAAGGCTTCAGAATTCAGACACACCCCATGCTGGGAACTTCTGAGTGAAGTCTACAAGCTAAAGTGTGGTCAACTTCTGCACATAGGTTCACAAACCAATGATAAAAATGATGCTGAGATCATAGGACCATGGAATGTCTGAAGGATAAATTAAGGAAAATTGGAAGTTGTCAAAAAATTAAATGGAATGCTCGATGGTTATTCTAGACTTTAGTGAGCTGAAATGAAATGGTACTGGTCATTTTGAATCAGGCAATCTTACGTTCTACTATTCTAGAACTGATAAATTGAGCAGGAACAGTGTTGCATCATCATATAAAGAACATTCATGATCAATTTTGAAGTACAGTGCTGTCGGTTATAGAATAATGTCTGTACCCCTAAAAGAAATATCAGTTAATATGACTGTTATTCAAATTTATGTGCCAACTACTGATGCCAAAGATGAAAAAGTTTAAAGTGTTTACCAACTTCTGCAGTCTGAAACTGGTCAACTATGCTATCAAAAGTCATGGTAATTACTGGTGATTGGAATGTAAAAGTTGGAAATTAAGAAGAATCAGTATTTGGAAGATATAGCCTTGGTGATAGAAATGGTACCAGAGGTAGCATGATAGAATTTTGTAAGACCAATGATTTATATTACAAAATATGAATCAAATACTAAGGAATTGATTTGACTACGTCTGTGGAAATAAACAATGGAGAAACTCAATATCTTCTGTCAGAACAAGGTCAGAGGCCAGCTGTAAAACAGACCATATTCAAGATCAAGTTGAAGATGAAGAAAAATTTAAAATTTCGTAAGACCCAATGTACAACCTAGATTATACTTGACTTAAGTTGAGACTATTTCAAGAATAAATTTGACACACTGAATTCTCATGGTTGAAGACAAGCGAAGTTATGGGATTACATCCAGGCATCCTCCAAAAAGAAAGTAAAAGGACATTAAAAAAATAAATAACAGGAAAGAAAGAAATAACCAAATTTGATATCAGAAAAGATTTTAAAGCTTTCTTCTGAATGAAGAGTTGCTAAAGAGAACAGAAGAAATGATGACATAAAAGAACTGAAGAGATTTCAAAATGTAGCTCAATAAAACAAAGCAACGTATTATGGTGAAATGTGCAAATCTGGAATTAGAAAATCAAAAGGGAAGCACACCCCTGGCATTTCTTGAAAAAAAAGAATTGAAGAAGTCAAGTCTTGACAATATTAAAGTGTTCTATGGGCAAAACATAGAAGGACACAGAAAATATCAAAAGAACACGGAAGAAAATCACAAAATCACTATACCAAAAATAACTGGTTGAAGATCGACCATTACAAATGTAGAATATGATCAACATAAAGAATCAATGGTACTGAAGCCTCCAAGTTCAAGTTGTACTGAAATTACTGATAAAACAAGATTCCAGTAGAATACCAATTGAGATGGTTAAACAAATAGATGCAGTACTGGAAGCACTCACTCATCTATGCCAAAGAATTTGTAATACAACTGCCTGGCCAATAGAGTGAAAGAAAATCATATACTTGGCTATTTCAATGGAAACTTATCCAGTGGAATACAGAAAATATCAAACAATATCATTAGTATCACATGCAAATAAAATTATGCTGAAAACAATTAATAACTGGTTGCAGTAAATCAATAGAAAACTGTCAGGAATTCAAACTATATTCAGAAGAGGAATGGAAGCTGGATCTTAGCTGAAACTAAAAAATAACAGAAATATGTCTACTTGTGTTTTATTGACTATGAAAAGCATTTGACTGTGTGGATCATAACAAAGTATGGATAACAAAGAGTTGGAATTCCATAGCACTTTATTGTGCTTGTGTGGAACTTGAGTACATAGTACAAGAGTAAGTATCCTTTCAATTTGTATGGTGAGCAAATAATCCAAGAAGTTGGACTATATGAAGAAGAACATGACATCAGGATTGGAGCAAGATTTATTCACAGCTTGTGATATGTATATGTAACAATCTTGCTTGCTGCAAGTCTTAAAGCACTTACCGATGAAAATCAAAGACTACAACCTTCAGTATGGATTACACATCAACCTAAAGATGAACCAAATCCTCACTGTTAGAACAATAAGTAACATGATTAATGGAGAAAATATTGAAGTAGTCAAGGATTTTATCTTGCTTGCATCCACAGTCAACACCCAAGGAAGTAGTAGTCAGAAAATTAAATAATGCACTCCACTGGACAGAACTGCTGCAAAAGATCTCTTTGAAGTAAGAAAAAGCAAAGATGTCACTTTAAGATTTAAGATGCACCTGACAGAAGTCATGGTATTTGCAATTGCCTCATATGCATGCATAAGATGTGCAATGAATAAGGAATAGGAAAGAAGAATTAATGCATTTGAATTATGATGTTGGCTAAGAATATTGAATATGCCACGAACTGCCAGAAAAACAACACATCTGTGTTGGGAGAAATACAGCTAGAATTCTCCATAGAAGCAAGGATGACAAGACTTAGTCTCACGCACTTCAGGCACATTATCTAGAAGGACATCATGCTTGATAAAGTGGTGGTGATACTGGTAATGTGCTGTGGAGTTGACTCTGACTCATAGCGATCTTAGATAGCATTTCTGAAGCTGTAAATCTCTACAGGAGTAGAAAGCCTTATCTTTCTCCTACAGAGTAGCTGGTAGATGCTGAATTTGCAGTAGACACCTCAACTTAGTGTCTCATTCTATGGCACATAGGTTACTATGAGTCAAAACTGAGTCATTAGGCCATTAGGCACCCAATGACAGAGCTTCTGTGTTCTTCATGTAAAAAGACCTCCAAAACTTTTTACTCAATATGTAACAACATTTTATTGTGGCTTTAAAAATATGCAACATTCTGCCACATTAATAAAATGTAATAGATACAATATGTTAAATAATACAGATTTTTCTCAAATAAGAAAACTAAGAGGCCAAGTGTACTTCACAGTTCTTAGTAGGAAGACTGTTGTTAAAACCCTTGAGTTGGCTTTGACTCATAGTGACACTATGTAGGGTTTCTGAGGAGCAGTTGTTGGGTTTGAACCACTGACCTTTCAGTTAGCAATCCAGTGCTTAACCTATAGTGTCACACCAGAACTCCATTAAGAAGGCTTGTTGTTGTACAGTGCTGTTGAGTAGGTTCCGACTCATAGTGATTCTGTATAGGATTTTCAAGGAGCAGCTGGTAGGTTTAAACTGCCTACTTTGTGGTTCATAGTCCAGTGCTGACCCTACAGCACCACACCAGAAGTCCATTTTATTAAGAAGATTGGAAGAAGTATTTATTGACAATATTTTCAATGAATGGTAACCATGATGATAAATTATCTCAAAATAATTAATACGTCTGATTGAATTTAGCCTGAAAAACTAAAATGATCTCCATAGGATATGCACTGAACTGCAAACACAAGGTCAGGAATTTGAGCACATCAGTCATTACAAGGGAGATAGACGAGGTTTTCTGCTCCCACAAAGATTTACAGCCTCAGAAACCTTACACGGGGTCACTATTGAGTTGCAACCTATTCATGGACACTTTACTAACACCAGTGTATGGAAGATTTCATGGATACATTTTAGTCTAAATATGTTGTTGCTGTTGTTAAGTGCCATTGAGTCCTGACTCATAGTAACCCTGTATAGAGTTTCTGAGGAGCAGCTGGTAAATTTGAACCGCCGCCCTTGCAATTCAAACCTACTTTGTCGTCCAGTGCTTATCCTACAGCCACACCAGGACTCCATTGATCTAAATATAAACACCAACAAAAATATTTATATTACTTAAAATTAAAATGAGCTACTTTTTGAGGTAATGAGCTGCATGCATTCTCATAAATCTGTTCAAAGAAAGCATAGTTCCCATTTTTCATGAAAGATATTTTCCTAGTGTTGAAATTGTTGTGTGATGTTGAGTTGATTTCTACATCTGCAACCTTTTAAGACAGAGTAGAGCTGCCCCATCGAATTTCTTGGGCTGTAATCTTTGTGGGAACAGATTGTCAGGTCTTTTCTTCCACAAAACAGTTGGTAGGTTCTTTGGAATTAGGTCTGTATGTCTTGAGGAATGTGTTTCTTCATGATCCTGATTTACAAATAATAAGAGATATGTAAATTACTACTGACTTCATTTGTGATGCTCTCTCTTACTCTTTCTGTCTCTGTCTCTGTCTCTATCTATCTATCTATCATTGTTTGTTGTTAAGTGCCATCGAGTCAATTTCAACTCATAATAGTAACCCTGTATAGAGTTTTCAAGGAGTGGCTGGTGACATCGAACCACTGACCTTGTGTGGCACTTAATACAAACAACAACAAATACATATATTGTACCACTGCTCTTGAAGTTAACAGTCCAGTGCTTATGCTACAGTGCCATACCACGACTCCTCTGTTTCTCCATATAACTGCTTTACATACATTACCTAATTTTACACTAACCCAAAGAGGTAAACACTATTAATCTCTATCCTGGTGTAATGATGTAGGGTGAGCACTGGACTGCTAACCACAGGTAGTTCAATCCCATCAGCCACTCCTTGGAAACTCTATACAGGGTAACTGTGAGTTGGAACCAACACAAAGGCACTTAGTACAAATAACAACAAATATATATGTAAAACCACTGCCCTTGCAGTTAACAGGGCAGTGCTTATCCGAAAGCATCATGAGGTAATGTATGTAAAGCAGTTTACAGAATGCCTGTTCATATGGTAAGCAGCTAATACATGTTTATTGTTTGTTTGTTTTTTTGTCACAGACAATCTGGTAAAAGGGTTCCCTGTCTAGGGAAACTTTCTTATGTCTTTACTATGATACTTTCATTTTCCTAGGACTTCCAGTCTCTGCTCACCTTAAGGAATGTGTAGTAATAGCAACGGTTATAATTTGGTTACAAAAATCTGTACATATTTTCTTCTTATCTTGAAATGACTCTTTATATTATTTTGCTTATTATTTGACATCCCTTATTATTGAAAAATTTATAAAATAACATAATAAGACTCCTGTAAATGTAAAAGGCAACATAGAGTGTTATACTCCGGCTGACAATAGATTTATAGGAATGGTGTTTTCATTTCATTTAGTTTTTGTTTTCTTTGACTAGCAGCTGGGGAATCCCTGAACAAACACATGAGAAGTATTTCACCTTGTGGTGCTGCCAGAGGAGTTGTCCAGTTTTATAGTCTGAACATGTGTCTTATGCAATAGATAAATGAGAATCAAATCAATGGCATATGACCTCCCTGGCTCTTGCTCAGTCTGCTGCACACTTCTGTTTAATTAAGATTAGTCCTCTTCAGAAATTAAGTGCAGATTTTTTTTTTTTTAATGCATTACTTTGGTGAAGACCCTATTATTGTTATCAAGTTATCAGCCAAGAACAGATAACTGCTATAAAGATTTAAAAGCTACAAGAAATGTTTCCATAAAATGTGCAACTTACTTTGACAACCTTCTCTCCCACCCCCACCCACCACTGAAGTACGCGAGAGGATTAGGGAACAAAGAAAAAAGAAAGATCATGAGACTTATGAGGTTGAGTGGGTAGAGCCAACAGTGACTCATAGAAGTTGTTTTGCTTAAATCTCTCAACTGGATTCATACTATGTTCTCACTAATCTGGAATAGCAGTGAGTGTTTGGATCCTTCCCTCATCAACATGTTTTTAGCATGTTAAAATTATTTTTGTATTCAATTTTGTTAGCCTAAATTAAGTTGAGAAAAAACAAAAACATCAAACTGAGTTCAGGTTATGTATGTTGTCTAAAAAAGACTCAACCATTGGTACTACTGGACTTCTGGTGTGGTGCTGTAGTATCAGCACTGGACTGCGAACCCCAAGGTCAACAGTTCAAACCTATCAGCTACTCTTTGGAAAATTTATACATGGTTGCTATGAGTCAGAACAAATTTGTACTATTGAGTTCACCTTTGTGTGGATTTGGGGATGGGATGACAGCTTGTTGTGTTTATAAAAACAGGAAGCAGATGAAAACTACTGAGAAAACTAGATCCAGGTGAATATTTACATGAAAACTTAGTTAAACATTGTTTAAATTATTTCAGTTCAAATTTAGGACAACAGGCAAAATATACCAAGTAGAAATTATTAAAATCTAAGAAATGACTTGTTCTTATATCTTGTACTTGCTCTTAAAATAGTTTCTAGAACCCTACTTTCTTAGTGCATCTTTTAGTTCACTGAAGAGGGTTAAGGTTCGTTTGTTACTTCTTTCTTTGTCCTTAAATGTAGGTTCTTTCCAAAATGCACCTCTCATTAATTATAGCTTAACTTTAAGTCTACATACTCTTCTTGAATGAAGAATATTTCCTTAAACAAGATGTTACATACATTTCCAAATATAAAATGAACCCAAAGCAGATTTATTTAATAAATTTTTATATAAATACTAATACTAGGATTCTATGGAACTCAATTAAAATCAGTCATCTGTTCTCATTCCTTCACTTAAACATTGATGCCACCAGATGTCATCCATTCATCTTTCTAAAATTCCCATTCATATGTTTAACTTCAAACTGGGAATCTTTTCCTTTACATACTGCCACAGTTATCTTTCTAAGGCACACATTAGATCATGACTTTTTTGTTATTTATACAATTCTATGTCCTGTGGTGTACACAATAAAGTCTAAACTTCTTAGCTTGACTTTAAAGGGCCCACCATAGGAGTGATTCTGTAGTATAATGCACTGAACCGCAAAATCAGTTTGAACTGCAGAGTTGGCAGTTCAGATTTACCTGCTGCGCCTCAGAAACTCTGTACAGTGTCGCTATTAGTTGGAACCAGCTCAAAGGCACTTAACAACAACGATATCTTATGTGTCTTAGGTACCATTACTCATATCTTTCTACCGCCATGATCTTACTCATACCCCATGTAGTCTGGCTTTCTTTCAATTCCTCTGTGTGTTACAGTATACTTCTGTTTTAAGACTATGTTAAAAAGATAACCTGCTCTGTGAATCTCCATGTCTTATCTGTTGTCATAAGCATTGTCTTTATTTTTAGTTAGGACATCTTTTGTTGTTGCTGTTACTTCTCCATTGAACTAGAAAATTCTTCTCAATCATCTAGTATACTTCAAATAGGTTTTAAACTTGTCATAAATTCATTTTAAAGGACTCTAAACCCTGTATAAGGAGCTCTGGTAGTGTAGTGGTTACAAATCGGGCTGCAAACCTTAGGGTTAGCAGTTCGAAACTACCTGCTGCTCCGTGGGAGAAAGATGGGGCTTTCTGCTCCCGTAAAAATTTACAGCCTCGGAAACCCTATACAGGGTCGCTATGGGTTGGAATCAACTTGACAGCACTTAACCACAACAACAACCAAGTGTATTGGTTAAATTTTTACCTAAATTGTGTATCACTTGAATAACTTGTAAAGATTTCTTTTTCTTCTGGAGTCATCTGGTGATTTGCTTCTCCAGGAGGTAGGACTCTACGATTGATGCAGACCAGAACAGAGGATGCTGGCCGGTATACTTGTATCGTCAGGAATGCAGCTGGTGAAGAAAGAAAAATCTTTGGGCTTTCAGTATTAGGTACTTAAATATTATCTGCAATGCGTAGAAATGGTTCTAAGTGACTCATCATTCTGGGAGCAGAGTTGAAATTTACTTATAGTTTTGTCTCATATGGATATAGTGTTTGGTCACTGAACTTTCACATTTGGCAAGAATTCTGTGTTGGAAAAGGTTGGAGGCAATCTGATTAAAATGGTTAAAATGCCATGTCTTGTCATTTCCCAACTGTTCATTAATATTCTAAGCCACTGTATAACTTGAGTGCTTACTAGAGTTATTTGTTACAGCTATGGACTATTGAGTCAGTTCCTACTTTTAGTGACTTTGTATAGGGTTTCCAAGGAGTGACTGGTGGGTTTGAACTGTTGACCTTGTGGTTAGCAGTCCAGTGCTTATCCTATATATAGCACCATACCAGAACTCCTTAGTGAATCAAATAAATGTCTAACATATATTCTTACACACTGAATTGTTGAAACCATTTTATCCAGAGATTATGGTTTAGAATATTTATGATAATTAAATCCATAGCATATAACTTTATTATATATCTGAAAATTAGAAATGGTCTTATTAATATTGTGACATTAGTCTGGTAAGCAAATAATGAATCAGAATTTTGGGGTTTGATTTTAAGGGTATAGTTTACTGAAAATCTAAATATTGATGCCTATAAAATTAGAGTTGTGACTTACTTTTTCTTTTTTTTTTTCAGTCCCACCCCATATTGTGGGTGAGAATATGTTGGAAGATGTGAAGGTAAAAGAGAAAGACAACATTACATTGACTTGTGAAGTGACAGGTAAGGGGCTCAACTCTCATACATCTGCTATTGCCCTCACTCATTGCCTCCACTTTATACCTTAATTAGTTGGAAAAAGTCAAGCTACTATTATAAACCCCAAACCAAACCCACTGCTTTAGTTGATTCAATCTCATTGTGACCCTATAAGGCAGAGTAGAACTGCCCCACAGGGTTTCCAAGGCTGGAATATTTGCAGAAGCAGACTGCCACATCTTTCTCTTTGATTGGTACAAACCACAACCTTTTGGTTATCAGCTGAGGACTGAAGGGCCAAATCACCAGGGTACCTAGCTACTAGAATCTTGTTCCTGATTAATGTCCATTATCTGTAATGCCACCAAAGCACCCTCCTAGTTCTTTGAAATGAAATGTAAGAAACCAGGAAAAGGAAAGAATCATAATCATGGGAGGGAGGTTGAAATAAGAGCAGGAGTGTCAGAAGTAAGCTTCATCTAAGTAGAAACTTTCAAATTTGGCAAGAAACAATTATAGCTACCATGGTGGTGGTGGCTGTGTGCCATGGAGTCGGTTCCAACTCATAGCGACCCTGTACAGGGTTTCCGAGGCTGTAAATCTTTACGGGAGCAGAACGCCTCTTCTTTCTCCCATGGAACAGCTGGTAGTTTCGAACTGCTGACCTTGCGGTTCGCAGCCCAATTCGTAACCACTACGCTAGCAGAGCTCTTTATAGCTACTATAATAAGCACTTAAAATGGAAATCTAGTGTATAGGCAAAAATGCAAGTGAAAAATGCCTCAGATTCTGTGGCGACAAAAAAACAAATGACCCCATTGGTTGTTTCGTTCAATTTAATACAATTACTGTCTTATAAATAATTTCTACTTATATGTCGATTTTTCTGACATGAACTCCTCTTTTTCTCCCATGTTTCCTCCTTTCTTTCATTTTCCAGTTTTCTTTCTTTCTTTTTTTTTTTTTTTTAATTTAAGGTTTTTATTGTGGATTGAGTGAAAGTTTACAGGGCACATCATCAG
>NW_006408728.1:4185710-4246251 GCF_000296735.1 Chrysochloris asiatica | reverse complement strand
GACTAGAAAGCAATAGATTTCTTGCTTCTGCCACAGATTCCCCCAGCTGTGAGCCTTCCAGCCTTCTAAGTATTCCTTTATATGCAGTTCAGAGTTCTGGGACCAGCCCCTGAACCTGCTTGGTCAGGTATTCTGTGTTGTTGTTGGCGGAGCTCTCTGCTATACGTCCACCCGATCCGCCATTTTGTTTGTTGTCCTCCAGTTTTCTTTTTTATGTTTCAAATATATTTCTTATATTTCAAATATAAGAAAGAGACAGGTGCTTGGTGGCATTGTAGATAATAGGCATTATTGATGATGGATATTCCCCAGGGATAACAGTATCCCTTTTCTTAATATGTTCACATCTAAAAAAATTTTAATTCTAATTCAAATTTTGTCATTTTTAAAGTTGAATCAGTGTCCTGATGCTGTGCTGTAAGATAAGTTCTGGACTGCTAACCAAAAGGTTCAAACCTGCCAGCTGCTCCTTCAAAACCCTATATAGGGTAACTATGAGTCAGAACCAACTTAACAACATTGAATCAGTTTGAATTATCAAAATAAGCATATTTTTATAAAGGCCATTCTCAAGTTTGTAGCTGGTCTTGCAGTTTTAAAGGAACAACAATTGTGACCCATAGCATTTTGTGAAAAGCTTGATATTGAAGGAAGCATCAATGAGTTTCTTCTTTCATTACTTACGCGCCTTTCATTTGTAATAAATTGAAGTAAGCAAGAAAATGTTTTCTGGCTTGTTAAAGAGGCAGACATAAAGTGTATAATATATAATATTAATCTCTTCATGGAGTCCCAGTGTAGAGCTGCTGTGGGTTAATGCCCCAGACCGCAAAGCTGTTTGAACTGCAGGGTCAACAGTTGAAGCTCACCAGCTGCTTCTCAGAAACCCTATATACAAGGTTGATATGGGTTGGAATCCACTCAACGGTACTTAACAACAACATCAACTACAATCTGTTCTTAATTTTTCTAGAAACAATTTAGCAATTCACAGCTTCTCTAGAGACCAAAACCCAAACCAAATCTGTTGCCAGATGCCTGCACTTTAGAGCATCTTCATTGTAAGCCTTCCAGCTTTAAGATTACATCATCCTAGCCATTTTTGGCATCCTGGTATGGTGCTGTAGGATAAGCACTGTACCACACAAGGTTGGTTTGAACCACAAGGTTGGTGATTCAAACTCACCAGCCGCTCCTCAGGAACCCTATATAGGGTCACTATGAGTCAGAACCAACTCGATGGCACTTAACAACAAGAAACCCTTTTTATAGCATAATTTGATATTTTGATTAAAATTTTTTAAATTCTTTGGACAATTAAAGTCCCATTTAAAAACAAATATAAGAGATATTTTCCCTATGTTGTTGTTGGTGGTGGTTGCTGTTGAATTGATTCTTCCTCATGATAACACCATATATAGAGAGTAGAACTGCTTCAAAGGGTTTTCAAGACTGGACCTTTCAGAAGTAGAATGCCAGGTCTGTCTTCCAAGAAAGACACCTCTGGGTGAGTTCAAAATGCCAACCTTTCATCTAGTAGTCTAGGCTGTGATTATTAATGAGATAAATGATTATCTATCTACCTACTTATGCTAGAAAATCTGGCTTAAACTCAAAATGCATGCTTGTTGAATTGTTTACTTAGGGATTTTAATTTTTGTAAATTTTTTCTCAAATGCATGAAATTTCCTGTAAAAGATTATGAATACAAAGGCACTCATTAATAATCATCTTTATAAATGCATGCTGCATTATTTTCAAAATACTCTGTTGGGTAAGTTTCACAGGACCCATAGATATATGGGTTTACTTACAGACTCTAAATTTTGTTTTATTTACCTATATTTCTTTAAGGAGCTCTGGTAGCGTAGTGGTTACAAATTGGGGTACAAACTGCACGGTCAGCAGTTCGAAACTACAAGCTGTTCTGTGGGAGAAAGATGAGGCGTTCTGCTCCCGTAACAGCCTTGGAAACCCTGTACAGGGTCACTATGAGTCGGCACTGACTCCACAGCACACAGCCACCACCACCATATGCTAGGGCTGGTGACACTATAAGTTAGGCATTGTGCTGCTTACTGCAAGGTTGGCAGTTCAAACCCACTAGCTACTCCAAAGGAGAAAGATGAGTCTGTCTGCTACTGTAAAGCTTTGCAGTCTCAGAAACCCCATATAGAGTCACTATGAGCGGAAATCAAGTTGATGGCAGTGGGTACACGAGCACCACATGTTTTGATTATTGCAGCTTAATAGTGCTTTTTTAAATTGGGGCAGGTGAATCCTCTATCTGTGTGGTCCTTTTTAAGATCATTTTGACTAGTGAAATATCTTCACTTCAAAATGAATTTGGAATTTTTCTGAAAAAAAAAAGGTAGGATTTTGATAGGATTTATATTAAATCTTAGATTAATTTGTATAATGTTGACATCATAATAATATTAAGTCTTCTAATCCAACTATTCTTTCTGTCACTGTTTTCCCTTTACTGATTCTGTTATTGTTGATGTTAAGTGCTGTTGAGTCAGTTCTGACCTATAACAACTCTGTACAGGGTTTCCAAGGAATGACTGGTGAGCTTGAATAGCTAACCTTGTGGTTCAAACTGACTTACATTAATTTAGGACTCTCATAATGTGTATGCTGATGTCCCACAAATCCCTTAGGCTCTGTTCACTTTCCTTTTTTTTATCTTATTTTTCTTTTTGCTCTGACTGGTGTGGTGCTGTAGGATCAGCACTGAACTGTGAACCATGAGGTTGGCAGTTCAAACCTACCAGCTGCTCCTTGGAAACCCTGTACAGGGTACTTTGAGTCAGAACCAACAACAACATATTCAAGTTAGTGATTCTTTCTTCGGCTGTTTAATCCTTCTGGTGAATTTCTCACTTCAGTTACTGTGCTTTTTAGCTCCAGAATTTCTGTTTGATTTCTTCTTTATAATTTCTATCTCTTTATTGATAGTCTCACTTTACTCATACATCACTTTCCTGATTTCCTTTATCCCATTTTTATGTTTTCCACTGTTTAGAAAATATATGTAGTATAATTTTTAAATACATTTAGCTACTAAGTCTAATGTCTATGCTTCCCCAGGGATTATTTCAGTTGCTTTATATTGTTTTTTTAAATAAATTTCCTTTGTTGTTACTTTGTGTATCTTGTTATTTTGTTGTTGAAAATGGCATATTTAAATACCATAATGGGCACTCTGAACAACAATCTTCTTTTTCTTCTAGAGTTTCATACTCTTGTTATGAAAGTATAGTTTTCTATTTTCAAACTACCCCCTCTCCCCAATACCTATCATGTATTGTTACTAATGTTTCTATTCTCTTTAGGTTATGCTCAGTCAGTATTTTAACAGAGTCGGTTTCCATGATCACTGCTGCTTTTCAGTGCCATGGGGTTGGCTCTGACTCACAGCAACCTCATGCGTAACAGAAAGAAACACTGTCCTATCCTGACCTATCCTCACACTTGTTATTATGTTTGAACTCCTTGCTGCTGCCACTGTGTCATCCTCCTTGGGGTTCTTCCTCTTTTTCACTGACCCTCTATTTTACCAAGTATAATAGATAAAGTCTTACCATGCTGGTTTCTGTATCTTTCCATGAGTACGAAGATCTACAAAAGCAAAACAAAATGCAAAAACACTTTTCTTCAGATCTTTATGGATTGGCTCTGTAGAAGGAATTTTTAAATGCTTAGCCATATCATTTAAAACTCCTGCTTTCACTGAGCATAGCGGTGTAGGGTCTTCTCAGGTCTCTTCTGAGTACTCATTGTGTTTTTGGTGCGAACTTGGCTTCCTGAATTTGTCAGCGTAAAGAAGTGCTTTTGGATGCCTTAATTTCCTAAGAAAACTATCCCAGCCTGCCCTACCAAGGATATAAGCAGTGTATTATATGTCTTGACAATAATCTCTTGTTTCAAGTGGCTGTGGGGTTTTCATTTGTCTTACAATATTTTTGAGCAATGTTGTTATTAAGTGCCATTAAGTTGATTCCCACTCTTAGCAACCCTGTATAGAGTTTGCAAGGAGAGACTTGTTGGTTTCCAAGGAGTGGCTGGTGGGTTTAAAGTACCAACCTTTCAGTTAGCAGTCCAGTGCTTATGTTATAGTGCCACACCAGAATGATACTTGCCACTTTCCATCCTGAACTGAGCTCTGAGTTAGGTGACACAAAGATGCGGTGGTGGTTATATGCCATGGAGTTGGTTCCGACTCATAGCCATGCATAAATCCTTCATGTAACCTGAAGATAGGTGATATCAGATAAAAAAATTATAATTTGCAATTAATGTCTGCTCTACTACCTCTGGATCTGAGAGCCAGAATACAATACTAGGAACATAGGCTATAGTCTTCAAGAATGCTGCGAACCTGGAGAGGCAGCTGGGACAAATGCAGGTAAAAATGCTGCAAAGCTTTTCTACCTTTCTAGTTGCTTTTTTCTTCAATCAGCAATCTGTTGGTGACAGTAAACCTTTGACTATTTTCCATAGTTCTGTCAAAGATGACTTTGATAATTTCTGCTTTTTTGATGTTTCTATGGAGGGATTGAAGTTTGGACATGCTCAGTATCAATTTAGTTGGCATCACACCTTTCCTTTTTTTAAGTACCATTGTGATAAAATACTTAACTCTAATAGTCCCAGGTATGGTCAAATAAGTTAAGCACAAAAATAAATTTAGAACCTTTAAATTCATAGATATGCATAACAATTCACATTGGATAGCTATTAGTAATATATGTATACTTTAAAATTATGACATAATAATTACTATAATAGGCTATATTTACAAATTTGTTTAAAAATGAGTAACTGTATAATGAGACAGTTAAAAAAAACACAAAAGAGTGAAAATACCCTCTTTCACTATTTATTGATTGTGATTACTAGCCAATTTTCAGAATTTTGTTTTTTTTTCATATAGGAAATCCAGTACCTGAAATAACATGGCACAAAGATGGGCAGCTCCTCCAAGAAGATGAGAGCCACCAAATTATATCTGGTGGCCGCTTTCTTCAAATCACCAATGCCCAAGTGTTACACACTGGACGATATACATGCTTTGCTTCTAACTCAGCTGGTGACAAGAGCAAAAGTTTTAGTCTTAATGTGCTTGGTAAGTATAGGCTTTGCTTCAAAGTCTTAAAGAATCACACGTGATACACACTAAGTTTATTTGTTTCTTTTTCCTAGTACATGGTGTTTCTACAGTTGCATTTCATTATATAAAGAGGACCAATTTTGTATACCTTTGCTGCTTTTCTTCCATTTGTTATTAGTTAATTCTCTCATAAATTTATTCATTACATACGGAACACTTGCTATGCTACAGGCACTTCGTTTTGTACTAGGGGTGCAAGGTAGACATGAAATTATTGTTGTTGAGTGCCTGTAAGTCAGTTCTGACTTCATAGCAACCCTGTATAGTATTTCCAAGGAGTCGCAGGTGGATTTGAAATGCCAGCCATGTGTTAGCAGTCCAGTGCTTATACTACAGTGTCATACCAGGACTCCAGACATTAAATGTTGTTGTTATATGCTGTTGCACCAGTTCCTACTCACAGTGACCTGTATAGCGTTTCCGAGGAGTGGAAAGTGGGTTTGAACTACCAAAGTTGTGGTTCGAAGTTCAGTGCTGATCCTAGAGCACCACACCAGGAGTCCAGACATTAAATAAGTAGTAGTGTGGTCACTCATCTCTGCCAGGAAATTTGGAAGACAACTGTCTGGCCGACTGATTGGAAGAGATCAATGTTTGTGCCCATTCCAAAGAGAGGTGACCCAACAGAATGCGGAAATCATCGGACAATCTCTTTGATATCTCAAGCAAGCAAAGTTTTGCTCAAGGTAATACAGAAACGGCTACAGTCATACATTGACAGAGAACTTCCAGAGGTTCAAGCTGGATTCAGAAGAGGCCGTGGAACGAGAGATATCATTGCTGATGTCCGATGGATCTTGGCTGAAAGCAGAGAATATCAGAAGGATGTTTACCTGTGCTTTATTGACTACGCAAAGGCTTTTGATTGTGTGGATCATGACAAGCTATGGACAACATTGAGAAGTATGAGTATTCCAGAACACTTAATTGTGCTTCTGAGAAATCTGTACCTAGACCAAGAGGCAGTTGTTCGAACAGAACATGGGAACACTGAAAGTTTTAAAATTGGGAAAGGTGTGAGACAGGGTTGTATTCTTTCACCATACTTGTTCAACCTGTATGCTGAGCAAATAATACGAGAAGCTGGGTTCTATGAAGAAAAACGTGGCATCAGGATTGGAGGAAGACTCATTAACAACCTGCGATATGCAGATGATACAACCTTGATCGCTGAAAGTGAAGAGGACTTGAAATATTTACTTATGAAGATTAAAGAGCACAGCCTTCGATATGGATTGCATCTCAATGTCAAGAAAACAAAAATCCTCACCACTGGACCAATAAACAACATTCTTATCAATGGAGAAAGGATTGAAGTTGTCAAGGACTTCATTCTTCTTGGATCAACTATCAACACTCGCGGAAGTAGCAGTCAAGAGATCAGACGACGTATTGCACTGGGCAAATCTGCTGCACAGGAACTTTTTAAAGTATTGAAGAGCAGAGATGTCAGCTTGAGGACTAGGGTGCGCCTGACCCAGGCCATTGTGTTTTCAATGGCCTCATATGGATGCGAAAGCTGGACAGTGAATAAAGAGGATCGTAGAAGAATTGATGCCTTTGAGTTGTGGTGTTGGAGGAGAATACTGAGGGTGCCATGGACTGCCAAAAGAACCAATAGATCTGTTTTGGAAGAAGTGCAGCCAGAGTGCTCCTTGGAGGCCAGGATGGCTAAGCTTCGTCTCTCCTACTTTGGACATGTAGTCCGGAGGAAACAATCGTTGGAGAAGGATGTCATGCTGGGTAGGGTGGAGGGTCAGAGAAAAAGAGGAAGACCTCCAACGAGATGGATCGGCCAGGTGGCATCACTGATGGACTCGGGGGTGGCAGCGGTGGTGAGGTTGGCCCAGGATCGAACATTGTTTCGTTCTGCTGTGCATGGAGTCGCTATGAGTCGGTTCCGACTCGATGGCACCTGACAACAACAACAACAGTGTGGTTCTGTATGATAAGCACCTATTTCCTTATTTACCTCTCATTGTTTGTGTCTCCTCTACCCCAAATCCCTTCATATTTTTACTCATCTTCCATATTTCTCCTGCTAACTACCAATAATCCATTAAGGCTCACTTTTAACATCTCCTGTAGGAGACTTTCTCTGGTAAGTGTTCTCACACCTCATATCTGAGTTAGAATTTAACACCACATCCCCATACTTCCTGTAGCAAAATGCCCCATACTTCCTGTAGCAAAATTGACTCTACTACATTGTATAAGGATCTCTCGTTTATGTGAGGGACCTCACTGCTTTTGTGTCAAATATGAAAAAAAATCAATTGGTTTCTGATTCTGTGAGGGAATAGAGTTGCATAAATAAATGCAATGGAAGATTAAAAATGCACAGAACTTTCTATATATATTTCTTTGATCAATTTTCCTATCTGTTTTTAGTGTCTCCTACAATTGCTGGTGTGGATAGAGATGGAAGCCCTGAAGATGTCACTGTTATTCTTAACAACCCCACTTCTTTGGTCTGTGAAGCTTACTCATATCCTCCAGCTACCATCACCTGGTTTAAAGATGGAGCTCCTTTAGAATCAAATCGAAATATTAGGATTCTTCCAGGTAATTAGTTTACTTCAGATTCTTGAGACGCATTTCCTCCACTATTATTATATTGTTGTTGTTAAGTGCTGTCATGTCAGTTCCAACTCATAGCGACCCTGTATCTATTTCTGAGGAGCAGCTGGTGGGTTTGAACTGCTGACCCTGATTCTACAGCAACACAGAAAAGCAGAATTGTTACTTTAGTTGTTTTATAAGAGTGCCATGTTGCTGGTTTTGTAATGTTCTGATATAAGTTTTAAATTGTTTGCATGTATCTTTTAATCTAAGGTACTTCAGATTAGATTACTACCTAAATAAAAAGATACCTTAGTTACCTTATTTATTTTTGTGTGGTACTGTAGGATAATCTATTAATGTGCTCAATAGGTTAATAATAACATGTTGTTGTTGTTATGTGCCGTCGAGTAGGTTCCGACCCATAGCGACCCTGTACAGGGTTTCCGAGGGTGTAAATCTTTACGGGAGTAGAAAGCCTCATCTTTCTCCTGCGGAGCAGCTGGTAGTTTCGAACCGCTGACCTTAAGGTTCGGAGCCCGATTCGTAACCACTACGCTACCAGAGTGCACTGGATAATCTATAATATACTAAATAGATTAATAATGACATAGGCCCTGGAATGATAACTACAAAGTCAGTGGTTCAAACCCACTAGCCACTCCTTGGAAACCCAGTTCAGTCAGAACCTACTTGAAGGCACTTAACAACAATAAAATAAATTAAGCCTCATTGTCATGGAGTCAATAACAAATTGTAGTAACCCTTCAGAAAAGAGTCAACTGCCTCACAGGGTTTCCAAGGCTGTACGTCTTTTTTGTTTTTCTTTTTTTAACTTTTTATTGAGAAATGGGTGAAGGTTTACGACAAGATCATCAGGTTTACTTTCAACAAATCATACACTTTGTTTCATCTAATGATTGCAATCCCCTCCCATCAACAACAGTTACCCCACTTCCTCCCTATGGATCCTATTTCCATTCCACCCACCTTCCCATCCCTTCTAGATTTTGTTCTTAGTAAAATGTTGCCCTTTTGATTTTGGATGATTGACTATTACATGGTGAGTATACCTTACTAGTTTGTGTTGTTGTTGTTAAATACCTTCGAGTCAGTTCCGACCCATAGTGACCCTGTCTAGGGTTTCCAAGGAGTGGCTGGTGAGCTTGAACCACCCAACTTGCGTTCAAACAGCTTTGCAGTCTGGCACATGAACCCACCGCGCCACACCAGGACTCCTGGTGGCACTGTGGGCTAATGCGTCAGATTGCAAAGTTGTTTGAACTCCAAGGTTGGTGGTTCAAGCTCAACAGCCGCTCCTTGGAAACCCTAGACAGGGTCACTATGGGTCTAAATCAGCTCAGCGGAACTTAACAACAATAACATACCTTACTAGTGTTGTTGTCCCCCTTATATACCTATCTACTACTTGTCTAAAAATTGGGCCACGAGGATGAGTTCCTTTCCACGCCTGAAAGGTAGTTGAGGACTATAGTCTCAGGTTCCTGCAGTCTCTTTCTGATCAGTAAACCCAGTCTTTTTTTTTTTTAAATAAGTTGAGTTTTGGTCCACATTTTCTCCTGCTCTATGCAGCACTCTTTAATGTGATCCCTTTCCAAGGCTGAAAACTTTTACTGAAGCAGACGGCCACATCTTTTTCCTATGGAGTGGTGCCACTGGCGGGTTCATACTGCTGGCCTTTTAGTTAGCAGATGAGAGTTTAACCACTGCTCCCCCAATGCAATTAATTGTTAAAATATAATAAAATGTTGAATGGCAAAATGGGTATAAATTAATATTTTCCAGAATTGAACATTAAAGGATTGCTAGTAACTAGATAAAGAGAGTTTACTTGTTCCTCCTTAAGACCTAGCCTTAACTACGGAAACAGAAATTAAAGGTATGATCACTGGCTTTAAGAAATTCAGTTTTATGCAAAGGAGAGATAATATATGTGAAAAGTTCATTAGCAACACATAGTTGTGAATTTTCATGGTACGTGAATAATCATAGAATAAAATAAAGGAGCTCTGGTAGTGTAGAGGTTACAAATCGGGATGCGAACCTTAAGGTCAGTTCTAAACTACCAGCTGTTCCACGGGAGAAAGATGAAGTGTTCTGTTCCCATAAAGATTTAAAGCCTCGGAAACCCTGTACAGGGTCGCTATGAGTCGGTTCCGACTCCACGGCACGTAACCACCACCAAGATAAAGGGGAGTGGTTGTTGTACCATCCTTCAGACTCAGAGTGTACCTAGATAGGGTTTCTCGTAGTCACTGTGGACTCAAGTGGGCAGAAAAAAATCTTAGCTGCAGAGTCAGAACGTGAATCAGACTTTAAAGGCAGTTGTAGAATATAGCTTGTTAGAAGTAGATTAACAGAAATTTCAGATCCAGTGGAGGCACTAGTATTGGAAAAGTCCAAAGCAACAGTGGCCTAGCCATATGCAAAGGGTAATAAGTAGACCTTTCACCAACCAACTTGAGTGGAAAGAATGTGTGGGATGGAATGGGATGTTAGGAGAGAAAGTCAGGAAGGTAAATTGGAATCATGTTTAAAATGTCTGGATTAAAGAACATTAACTTTATACATGAATGATTTTTGAGGAAGAAACTAGCATAGTAAAATTCCGTTATAACAATATAAAACTCACTACCATCAAGTCAATTCCAACTCATAGTAACCCTATATTGGATTTCTGAGAATGTAAATCACTATAGGAGCAGACTGCCTCAACTGTCTCCCATGAGCAGTTGGTGGGTTTGAACAAACAGCCCTATAGTTGGCAGCCCAGCATCTAACCCACAGCACCACCAGGGTTCTTTTTTAGCAAGGTGGTTTCAACGTAAACCAATAGATGAGAGGAGGAAGAGGATTAAAGCAGAGAATCAGATTATAAAGAAGGGTCTTGGCTAGAATAGTGTACAGACGCATGGGAGCCATTACTACAGAAAGCACTTAAGACTTAGTGACTGTCATCACATGCCGTGCAGTTCCCATCTGTATTGTAGTTTGTCTTATGTCAAATGTTTCTCACAAAATTGGCTGATATAAAAAGAAATATGCTAAGAGAAAGAACGAAAACTGTAGTAATTTGAGCAAACACTGCTGCCACTGTGATTTTTGAGATGCTTTGATCTGTTGTTCTTTTGTATTGTTTTCAGGAGGCAGGACTCTGCAGATTCTAAATGCACAGGAGGACAATGCAGGAAGATACTCTTGTGTAGCTACTAATGAGGCTGGAGAAATGATAAAGCACTATGAAGTGAAAGTTTACAGTAAGTTCTGAAAGAGCACTATGCTTTCATATCTTAACCATTTCTAACTTTTTAAATTCTGTTTTTGATTATGGGTTCAGAACTATTTGAACTCATCATTTTAAATTGTTGTTTATGCAGCTTGCTTCATTAAGGGTAAAAGTTGAATTAAACATTGTGCCCATGACCTCAATTGCTTAAAGATGTGGGAAGCCCACTTAATTTGCTCATTAACCTCTTGTTGAAGAATGTATCATTGGCACTTCCTTAAGTTTTTCTATTTTTGCTTCTGAATTACCCTCTGGGCTGAATTATGGTTTCTTCATGCACGAAACTTTTTAAAATGCATATGCTCTAGACAACACCCCAAAGTGAGTTATCAGTGACTTTGGGCTCTTCCAATAGAAATTTACCCCTAAACAAAAGGTAAAATTAATACAACCACTAGAGAGGTCCTAAATTCCTGGATGTTTTTCCCTTTACAGGGAGAATATCTTTCTGGTTGATTATTTCCTTTGACTCAGTCTCCTTGATAATCAATAGCATGCTCTTTATGTACCATACTAGGCTATTTGTGGACCTGAAAAAAAACACAACTTCTCTGTGAAGGATTTCAGCCTCAATGACAGTACTGTTTTCCTTCATATTTTGTAGCTGAACATCGCTGTTTTGTAAGATGTTTACTTAGGTCCTTCAAGAAACGAAAGCATAGGAAATGCCTTGATTATTTGCTTACTTTTCTTGATCCTCAATGTGATTTCCATGATATTTTATTGATTTAAAAGAACCAGTATTTTACTCTTTAACATTCATTTTTATGCAGTTCCACCTATAATAAGTAAAGGAGACCTCTTGGGGCCAGGCCTTTCTCCTAAAGAAGTGAAGATCAAAGTAAACAACACATTGACCTTGGAATGTGAAGCTTATGCAATTCCTTCTGCATCCCTCAGCTGGTACAAGGATGGACAGGCTAGTAAAAAAAAAAAAAATTTTTTTCATTTGCTGATGGTTTTGTTAAAGATTAAAATGATCAATTTTTTAAAAATAGTGAGACACAAGTGACTCAAAGAATTAACATTGTCTTTAAAATTAGTACAATTGCCTGCAGGTGGACTGTGTTGTTAAATGCTGTCCAGTCAGTTCCGACTCATAGTGACCCTGTATAGGGCTTCCGAGGAGCAACTGGTGAACTTGAACTACAGATTTTGCAGTTCAAACCAACCTTGCAGCCCAGCGCATTAACCTACAGTGCCACACCAAGACTTTTCGGAAGGAGGTGTTGTCATTAAGTGCCATCGAGTTGGTTCCGACACATAATGACCTTGTGTAGGGCTTCCGAGAAGCAATTGGTGAGCTTGAACCACCGATCTTATGATTCAAACTGACTTCTCAGTATAGTGGATTAACCCACAGCACCACACTAGGATTCCAGATTGATTGTAAACCTACAAAATATCCTGAACCATGTTCAGAAATTTCAGTATTATTCCATCACTTAAAAAAAAAAAATTGCAGGATTGTTTTTGTGCATATTAACAGTTTTCTATGATAATCTGAAAGAACCCTGGTAGCATATATTCATTTATGCATTGGACTGCTAATAGCAAAGTCAGCACTTAGAAGCTACAGGCTGCTCTACAGGAAAAGATGAGGCTTTCTGCTCTTGTAAAGATTTGCACTCTTGGAAACCCTGTATAGGGTCAGTATGAGTTGGAATCGACTAGATAAGTAAATTTTGTGTATTATTGTTGTTGTTAAGTGCTGTCGGGTTATTTGAGACCCATAGTGATTCTGTATAGGGTTTCCGAAGAGTGGCTGGTGAGCTTAAACCGCTGACCTTGTGGCTGAAACCAACTTTGCAGTCCAGCACATTAACCCACATTGCCACAACAGGAATCTAAATTTTGTGTGTAAGAAACACAAAATTAGTGCTAAACCATATTAGAACGCTTTGCATCTCATGGATTTAATAAGCTTATTCAGAACTTAGCTTTGTCTTTTATATAAAAAGGTATCTTTTAAATAGTTCAAGATGAAACCAAACAAGATGGTTATGTATTATTATATGCTAACTGGGAGAAATAAGAAACTTTAAACAACAGGCAGATCTTCACAGTTCTACGGTCTTGACTTTCAGACCACACACTCTTATTTCTCATTCAGCTGATTTTCTTCCATGCAAGCTTTAAAAACATATGTGCTCATGTTGTTATAGACAAAAATAATTTTTTTTTTTTTTAGCTGTTGTTAACACTGTGCTTAATACAGATGTGAAATAGCTAAGCTGATGTTTGTTCATTTTGCACATAATCAACCAAATAGTTTAATTCCAATTGTAAAATTTCAGGTCTTGGTCATGATTTAAGATGAAGGAAAGATATAACTTTATTTTTTTTCAGATCCCAGATGGATTTTGAAATACTGGCAGCTAGAGGGGCAAAAATCAGTGATTATAAAATAAGCAAATTTCATCTGGAAGCCATTGCCAAAGGGAAAACATGGGACTCCCACCATGTTCTGTTTACAATTTCTTTTCTTACTACAGGCACACTTCATAGTACAATATCAATTCTATTTGAGTTTGCTTGGAAGCATAATTTATTTCTCCTTTCAAATTATATTTTTATTTGTACTTTTCTCTAAAACTTTTTCACTCTCTGGAGTTTCTATATATGTATACACACACAAACAAATACACATAAAGACTGATTAAAGGCTAAAATTACACTAAGTAGGAGACAACTTGATTTTTTGGTGTTTTTCTTAATAAGTAACTAAATTACAACTTCAAATTCAGACTCTGGAATTGATCCAATAAAGTTACTTTTGTTAAATTGTGAAATTATTCTGGATTTGGATTGGCCCTCTAGAATGTGTACAAGGAAACACTATTTTTTGTTTGTTTTTCATAAACCATTTCTTGCTATTTCACTCTGTGGATAAGCAATATTAGTTAAGCAAAACAGAGAAAAACATATATAGTTATTGGCAGTATTAGCCAAAAATACCATGATAGAATCTTGAGTTTAATGTATTCATGCTCTGAAGTTTTTCTTTTGGCACAGAAAGTTGAAAGTATGACTCTACAGTACTTAACAACAACATCTTTATTTTATTGGTATAATGGTAATAATGTTCATTTAGTCCCAGAGTATTTCTTGAGTACCTATTACTTGCCCCCAAGTCCTGGTGTGGTGCTGTAGAATAAAGCTCTATACTACATGGTCAGTTTTAACCATAAGGTCGGTGGTTCAAACTCACCAGCTGCTCCATGGACACCCTATGCAGGGTCACTATGAGTTGGAAGTGACTTGATGGCACTTAACAACTACAACATTATTTGTCAGACATTGTTTTGGTAGTGATTATGCGCCGTGAAGTCAGTTCCAACTCATAGAGACCCTGTACAGGGTTTCCGAGGCTGTAAATCTTTACGGGAGCAGAAAGCCTCATCTTTCTCCCGCGGAACAGCTGGTAGTTTCGAACTGCTGACCTTGTGGTTCACAGCCCGATTCATAACCACTATGCTACCAGACACCTTAGACATTGTTTTAGGTCCTGGAAAAACAGCTATGAAATAAACAGAAAAAATTAAATCTTTGTCCATATAGAGTTTGCATTCCAGTTGGGAGAGAGAAAAATTAAACAAATAAACCAATAAAACATAACTTATTACAGATGAGATAAGTGTTATGGAGAAAAGTCATTCAGAGAGAAACATAGGGAGTGTATTTTAATAGGGAAAGCCTCACTGATAACAGCATTTGAATAAACCCTTGAAGAAGCTGAAGGAAACGGATATAATGTGTCCAAGGGGAAAATATTCCAAGAGAGAAAAAGAAGAGCAAGTCCCCTAGGCACTGCAGCTGAAATTCAGTGATCAAGGGAAACAGAAGATGTGAACAGAACAGTAATAGAGGGCCAGACCATAATATCAGAATTAAGGCTTGGAGTACAGCTTCATTTGATGGTTGGGACCCTAAGGACAAGAGGCAAAAATGTATTTCAAAGTAGAGACAAGTTAAAATGTGTCAAATGCCACCTATAGGTTAGGTAAAGATAGTTGACCGATAAATTTAGCAAAAATAGAGAAGACAAAGGCCGGTTTGACACAGATTCAAAAAACATTGGTAGTAAAGAAACTGTAGACAGAAAGTGTATAAAACTCATTTGGTTATAAAGGAGAATTTTTTAAAAAATTGGCTGATAATGGGAGATGAGTTGAAGTCAATAGAGTTTATTCTGTTGTTTTAAGTGGGGAAAATTATACCACTTCATGGTCCAGTAGAAAAAAAATAGATTGATGATAATGTAGATAAGAAAAGGAGATAGGCTAGAAGGATGTCCTTGTAAATCAGGGGATAATTAGAATGGGCAGGGCACTTTAACCAGGGTCAGAGTCTTACCAGGAAAGTATAATAAAAGGAAAGAGGATAAATTGCTGAGGATTTACACAAGGGTGATTATGACTGACTTTTCTCTGGATAAAAAGGGAATAGAGGCCATGATAAATAGGAAAGGCAGAATTGTTCATGAAAATTTCTAGCATTTTCTATAAAATAATCATAAAAGACTTTTAAAAATTAAATTCAATATGGGATTAGTTGAAAATGTTTTTTCCTACATAGATAAATGTATAGCATTCCTAAGAATATCCTTTCTATCATAGAAAATATATAAAGATATCACCATCAATACATGGTACAAAGATCAATGTTATTAGCTATAATTTACAATAAATAAAAATGTGATTGCTCCAAAGTAATCAGTTTAATAAAAATAAATTAAATTATTGTCTTGAATATTTTAAGTTTTATTACTATGTTTTTTACAAAAGTCCTAAGAAATAGCACTTGCATGGTCTCTTAGAAGATAATGTTATAGTGTGAATGCTAATGTTATTACCATTGAATCACAGCCCCTTCAATCAGATGATCATGTTAATATTGCCGCAAATGGACACACACTTCAAATAAAGGAGGCTCAAATATCAGACACTGGACGATATACTTGTGTAGCATCTAACATTGCAGGTGAAGATGAACTGGATTTTGATGTAAATATACAAGGTAATATTAATATGCTTATTATAAATATTTTAACGTATAGGTTCTGTCAAAGCAATGGAAAAAGATTTGACTTGGTTTATTTTAAACAGTGTTTGCTTGTTTTTCTATGGACAACAACATAAAAATCTTACTAGATATTTCAGCTCAAGAAATTAGCAATGAAAATTATCCCATCATTCAGGATTAACCTTTTTTTAAATATAATTTTAATGTGTAAATTTTTCATGTTATCAAATGTATACTTAATTTTACAAGATTGAAACCATGTAATACATGTTTCTTGGTTACAATAGCTTTCCTTTAACAATATATCATGAAGACTTTTCCCCATTCTATAGATTATCTCTTCAGTTTCTTGAAATACCCTTTGAAGCACAAACATTTTAAATTTTTCATTGAAGTCCATTATTTTCATGGTGTTTTTCATTTTTCATGATGTCTGTTTTCTCTTTCCTTGCTCATGCTTTTAGTTCCATTTCTAAGGATCCATTGCCAAATCTAGCATCATAAAGATTTGCCTCTATGTTTTCTTCTAAGAATTTTATGGTTTGAACTCATATTTAGGTCCTTGATCCATTTTGGGGTCATTTTGTACGGTGAAGCCTGTGGGAGCTTGGACTGCGTTGCTTATCTAGGTCTTGCATGTTTCCCCCCTTTGATAGAATATATTCTTACCACTTTTACTTTGCTGAGTTTAGTGGAAAATATTTGAGTTTTTTCTCTAACAGGTTTCTGTCTTACAGATGTTCTGGGTTTTTCAGGTTTTACTGTATATGTTGTAAGGTTGTTATTTATTTATTTATTTTGTGGGGGGCGGTTGTTTTGTTTGGGTTTGGTTTTTTCTTGAGCTAAAAGTTTAGTGACTTTCCCAGATATTTTTTGGAAATCTTATTTTTTTTCATTTTGATAACTGAAATTGTTCCTTTGACTTGTGATCCACGGTGTTTTGACAAACGTTTTCTTGAATATCAGGAACTAAAAGAAGACCAAATAAACACACAAAAGAAACACCTCTCCGAGCCTATGTAGACTGGCTTTGTTCTGAGACATTCTTGGAACACTTAGTTGAGTTTACAGTGAGCTGAGGGAGATCATTGTAAAGTGAAAGTTAAGCATTTTCCAAGTCTTTTTTAAGTATACATATTGTCATATGTTTTATTTTCCAAATTTCTCCATATATAAGGGTGTTTTTAAATGTCCAAATTTCTCAAAGAAACTCTTTCCCAGGGCTTTTCCTTCCAGGCCTTAGACAATGTCTCAACCATTGTGTTTTGCCTAAATTGGATACAGTGTTTTCCATAAATACCTGCTACTTTTTCTCAACAATTAAGTTTCAAGATATATGAAACAGAAATCACCTCCTTGCCTTAGTTCTTTAGGTACTGTCCAGACATCTTAGAACAAACAAGCATAATAATTTATGAATAAGGTCTGTTCTGTTCCTTCTAGAGTCTTTTATCACAATTAAGGAGGGTTATTGATCCAATGGTGAAGATTTTTGTTTTCTCTACATTGAGATGTAATCCATACCAAACACTGTGCTCTTTGATCTTCATCAGTAAATGTTTTAAGTCCTCTTCACTTTCAGCAAGCAAGGTTGTATCATCTGCATATCGCAGGTTGTTCACGAGTCATTCTCCAATCCTGATGCCACATTTTTCTTCATAGAACGCAACTTCTCAGATTATTTGCTCAGCATACAGGTTGAATAAGTATGGTGAAAGAATATAACTCTGTCACACACCTTTCTTAATTTTAAACCATTCAGTGTTCCCATGTTCTGTTCGAACAACTGCCTGTCTATGTATAAGTTCCTCATGAGCACAATTAAGTGTTCTGGAATACTCATACTTCGCAATGTTGTCCATAGCTTGTCATGATCCACCCAGTCGAAAGCCTTTGCGTAATCAATAAAGCACAGGTAAACCTCTTTGGAATGGACACAAATATGGATTTCTTCCAATCAGTTGGCCAGACTGGACCGATAAACAACATTCTTTGTCTTCTAAATGCTATAGCCCTTTCACAGGGAGAGCAAAGTTATAAGCACAGCATCCCAAACCCATATTTCTTTTTCTTCCACAGGAGAACCAGCTCTGACCTACAGTTGCTACCTTTATTGGTTAAATACCTAAGGGCTAGGGTTGGTACGTTTATGAACACTTGAAAATATTTTCACATTATCTGATTTATTGTATTTTTAAATAGTTTTAGTGAGAAGATAGCCAGAACTTGTGTTTAGTGGACGGACACTGGCACTCACATGTGACCAATATTTAATGTCTTTCCTCCATAGTTCCTCCAAGTTTTCAAAAACTCTGGGAAATAGGAAACATGCTTGATACAGGCAGGAGTGGTGAAGCCAAGGATGTGATCATCAACAACCCCATTTCTCTGTATTGTGAGACAAATGCCTCACCTCCTCCAACCTTGACATGGTACAAAAACGGGCAACCTCTGGCCTCCAGTGATAGAGTCCTGATTTTACCAGGTAAGGGTTGTTATGAGTAGAACAAAAATCTTGTTTTAATTTACTAGACAAATTGATGTTGAGGGAATCCTGGAGATATAATTTAACTAAAACTTAGGCTGCCAATGCTGCTCGTATCCATAAAGCTTAGTTAAGAATTAGAAGATAGAATGGAGCACCTTAGTTAACTTTTGAAATTAACAGTAGCATACCACTATCAACTTAAGTCCTTTGTTAAGAGTACTGGTTGCCAGGGCCACAGTTCCGGGATCAGTTCCCTTCCACAGTCTCATCTCACCCCTGATTCATCCTGGATGTGACTCATTTGTTTGATCTCAGGCCAGTTACTTTTTCTTTCTAAGCCTCTGTTTCCTCTTCTTAAAAATTAGGCTAATAATCATAAATCTTACCCAATAGAATTACTGAGAGGATTTGATGAGAGTATGCAGTAATGCCCTCGAAACAAAGTCTAGAAACAGGATGTGCTCAATTGAAAAAGAAAAAGAAAAGTTCCTTTTTTTGTGCCTCTATTTTCTTAATGGAGCCCTGGTGCGGCACTTTGGGTTAATGGGCTGGACGGTAAAATTGGCTTGAACCACAAAGTCTACAGTTCAAGCTCAGCAGGCGCTCCTCAGAAACCCTATACAGAGTTGCTATGTGTTCAAAACAAACTCAGTGGCACTTAACAACAACAACAACAATTTTTTTTAACAATGTGCTGTGACTGTCAGTTTTTGTATATTTATTAATGACAAATTACAAAATACGTTTGCAAATAGTTACCATTGTTTATTAGATGCTTTTATTCTGAATAAATAGTAATTTTATTTCAAAAAATTTGTTATTACATTATATAGTGATAATAAAGGAGTTGTTAAAATCATTGTGGATTAACAAAAATAGTTTTAAGCCTTCTATTATATTTTACCAAGCATTAGAATACACAGGGCTTGCCAAAACACACCAGAATGTACACTTTAGATCAAGGGATTCTACTATAGGTAAACTTTATTTCAGTGAAACAAAATAATATCCTGAAGAAAAAAATATTTAAGTGAAAGGAAACTAAAGAGAAATGACAATTAAATGTAACATGTGATTCTGAATTAGATCTGAGTGTGGGTAAAGAAAATATATTTAAAGACATTATTATGTCAATGATGAATAGGAATATGGACTAATAATATTCAATAAAAGACATATTGATTTTAAATATCCTGATTTTGATCATTATACTTCTAATAGATCCCTGTTCTTATGAATTACACATTTATCAATATTTAAGAGTAAATGGCTGCTGTGTCTCCAACTTTCAAATGATTCAGGGGAAAAAATTTATGTGTGTGTGCAAAATAAACTTGGAAGAATTGTTACTTCAAGAGGAAAAAAAAAGAAAAATATGAATTTACTAGCAGCAGGAACAAATAGATGCTTCCATTAAAAGAGGTTGAGCTAAAGAAGTAACAATGGAAATACATATATAAAGTAGTCAATATGAAGTGATTGCATGGTATTGATAGATATATCGAGATAACTATAGTTGTTTATAGTAAAGCAAATGAACTATAGATAGTTGGTAAGCATGGCTGAAACATTTTACCATTCTTACAGCTTTTCTTTAAGTTTGAGATGATATCAACTAATTTTTAGAAATACATGGTTGTGGTGGTTATGTGCCGTGGAGTTGGTTAGAACTGATAGCGACCCTAATAAGATTTCCCAGACTGTAAATCTTTACGGGAACAGAAAGCCTCATCTTTCTCTTATGGAACAGCTGGTAGTTTCAAACTGCTGACCTTGAGGTTAGCAGCCCAACTTATAACTACTACACTACCAGAGCTCCATAAAAAATGCATAGTTACCCTTTTAAAGTTATATGTACAAAAACATGCTTTATATCTTTTACATTTCTGGATATTGCTTCCTTAAACAAGTACTCGAAGAAATTGTAAACTTCCATTAAATGTATTCAAAACTGTAAAAGCAAGAAAAGTCCCTGCATAGTAACATTCCACAGAGTATAACAAAGAGCATAGCATAACATTTCCTCTCTAGAAAAATCTACACAAGCTATTCATTTATTAGGCGGTCTGCTCCATATAGTAAATACATTTTTAATAAAGCAATGCTAATTTTAAAAGTGCTATCTAGGATTAAAACGAAACCATTAGTAAAATAGGAGCTATAAAAGAAAATGTAAGGAAGCCATCAGACCTGAGTAATTGTGTTTCTCCTTATAACCAATGTTCATTCTAAGATTTAGAGAAGATCTTGGAATATATTTTCAGGAGGGCGAGTGTTGCAGATTCCTCGGGCTAAACTAGAAGATGCTGGCAGATATACATGTGTGGCTGTGAATGAGGCTGGAGAAGATTCCCTTCAGTATGACGTCCGTGTACTCTGTGAGCTTGTTTTCTTTTGTTTATTATGCATTCTTTCACTCAGAAGTATTTCTGAGGGACTAATGTTTGCAAGATGTTACACTAAGCAATTTAGAGACTGCAAAGATAATAAAAAACTGACAGTTCACCCAAGCAGTTAATTGCCTTATACATCATGACAGTCCATTGGTCAGGACTCTTCAAATAGCATACTGGCTTAAGTCAAGAAAAAAGAATTTGTTGGCTCATGAATCTGTAAAGTCCCATGGTAGAGGTGGCTTCAGTCATGTCTGGTTTTCATGGCTCTGCCTTCTCCTTTCTCTTGCTTTTGCTTTTCTCTCTTAGCTTCACTCTCAGGTGGGGATTTCCTATGGCGGCAAGTTGACCTTTATTAGTTCTAGGTTTATATCCTCCAAATGAAGGTTGTTCTTTCCTAGTATTTACAATTGAATCCCTAAAATTGAATTTCTACAACTTTAAGTGGTCAGTCATGAGTCGTCAATGAACTGAGCACAGTGGCCAACAGATTACAGTGTTCTGATTGATAAAGCCTAGTTTATATGCCCAACATGGTGAATGCCTGTTCTTAAAGTGGAAGATGTATTCCTTCCAGGGAAAAGAGAAGTGATGTTACCAACAGCAGAAGCAACTAGATCAGGGGTGGGGAATGTTTCACCCATGGTCCATACGTTGTTGTTGTAACATGCTATCAAGTAGGTTCCAACCCATAATGACTCTGTTTAGAGTTTCTCAGGAGAGGCTGGTGAGCTTGAACTGCTGGCCTTGAGGTTCAAACCAACACTGCAGTCCAGTGCATTTACCCACAGTGCCACAACAGGACTCCCGTAGTCCATATGGTGGTGGTATGTGCCATGGAGTCGGTTCTGACTCATAGTGACCCTGTATGGGGCTTCTGAGACTGTAAATCTTTATAGGAGCAGAAAACCTCATCTTTCTTCTGTGGAACTACTGTTTCCAGCCACCACATTGTTGTTGTTAAGTGTCATCGAGTCTATTCTGACCCGAGCAACCCTGTATAGGGTTTCCTAGGAGCGACTAGTGAGCTTGAACCGCCAACCTTGCAGTCAGACCAACTTTGCAGTCCAATACATTAACCCACAGCACCATACCAGGACTCTGCCATCTCATTGTTGTTAAGTGCCGTTGAGTCAATTCTGACCCATAGCGACCCTGTGTAGGGTTTCCAAGGAGCAGCTGGTGAGCTTGAACTGCTGACCTTGTGGTTCAAACTGACTTTGCAGTCCAGTACATTAACCCACAGCACCACACCAGGACTCCTCATTGTTGTTGTTTAGTGCCGTCAAGTCGATTCTGACCCATAGCGACCCTGTGTAGGGTTTCCAAGGAGCAGCTGGTGAGCTTGAACCTCTGACACTTGCAGTTCATATGGCTTTGCAGTCTGGTGCATTAGCCCACAGCACCACACCAGAACTCTGGACTCCTCATTAGGAGTGAATTAATTAAATATTTGACCAAATCTAGCAGACTGATTTTTAAGTTGATAATTTTATATGGCCCATGAATGCTGTTATAAATTTTGACAGGAAAAAGGCTCCCCACCCCTGAAATAGATGCTTTCCATAAAAGAAGTTGAGGTAAAGAAGTGACTGTGGGGGATGTATAGAAAGAAGTCAGTGTGAAAGTGTTCATAGAGGAAGTGATTACATGGTATTATGTTCTGAATATGAGATGGCACTGAGAGGTTTTTCAAGGTGATTAAGATGATGGAGTCCTGGTGTGGTGCTTCAGGTTAATTTGCTGGACTGCAATGTCAGTTTGAATGCAAGGTTGGTGGTTCAAGCTCACTAGCTGCTCCTCAGAAACCCAGTACAGGGTCACTATGGGTCAGAACCGAGTCAATAGCACTTAACAACATCAACAATAAAACAATAGTAGCAATATTAATAAAGATAGAAGACTTTGGGAAAAGACCAGATTTGGAAAAGCAGAAAGTGAATTTTGTTTTGATCAGGTTGAATTTGACATGGCACTAGGATACTTTTGAAAAATGTTGAGTGAGCAGGTGGAAATGTGGAACTACACTATAAGAGATGGAACTGGACTTAGAATATATTTTTGAGAATCGTCTACAAATGGGTGGTATTCAAAGTCATGATATTTTTAACTGAGATGGTTAATGGTTATAGAAATAGCAGGAGAAAAGAAAAGAAGAATGGAGTCAGAGGAGAAACCATCGGAGGAGTTCATGAAAATCATTAAACTACCATATTGCAGAAGCAAATATATAGAAAAGGTGATCAAGAATTGGATTATAGTATTGAATGCTAAAGCAAGTTTAAAAACTGAGGCAATGCCTTTGGTGTTTGAAAATAAAAGATCATTGGTGAAATTCAAATAATCAGTTTAGATAATATAGTATAGTACAAAGTCACAAAAGAATAGAGCAAGTGATCATAAAGGGAAAATTATATATAATACTCTTAGGACATTTCACAGAGAAGGAAAAAGGTAGAGTAGAATTTGGGGATAGATAGGTTATTGGTGTTATTTTAAAACAACATTTGAGCTTGCCTGTAAACCAAAGGAAAT
This sequence comes from Chrysochloris asiatica, assembly GCF_000296735.1. Taxonomy (NCBI): domain Eukaryota; kingdom Metazoa; phylum Chordata; class Mammalia; order Afrosoricida; family Chrysochloridae; genus Chrysochloris; species Chrysochloris asiatica. The sequence continues at coordinate 4,222,765 of NW_006408728.1, read as the reverse complement.
GATTGCACAGAAAAGGAGATATTAGGGTTTCAAATGTGTGTGTATAAGGAGAGGGGAGTTACTGGTGGAATAAGATCCTAGGACAAGTGAAAAATAAAATCAAGACACCAAGTTAGGCAAAATAGCCTTTCATGGGTAAAGAGAAAATTTTTGGAATGATAAGAAGGGAAATGTGGGAACGCTCATCAAAACACTCAGTCCTATCTATATTCAGAGTCAAGAAAGAGTGGAATGTGAGCTTTATCACATGTGTTCTGCAGCCACACTTGGGACCCTGGGGGCCAAGGTAAAGAAAATAGATGGTCTAGTCTCCTAGACTGCCACTGTAAAATACTGGAGGGTGCGAAGCATAAAATGTGTAGGGTTACATGCCCCACCATGATGTCTAGGCTGAGTAAGAAGAAACTAAAGCATGAAGAAGTCTAATGGGCTGATTGTAAAGAGGGAGGAGCAGAAGGTCTGAAGTTTTCAGTGCCAATGAAGAGCAGATTGTAAAAGAAGACCTAAAAGGTATAGAAGATAGAAAATACTATAGTTCAAAATTCATTTACTTGACTGATATCTATGTGCCAGACAGACATTGTGTTAAGCACTGAGAATACAGTGAATATAATAGAAATCTGTCCTTCTTGCAGAGTAAAGGGATGATCGTGTTGAATGATGCAAGGTATAACTGCTATGAATAGCTGAAATGGAATAGAAGTGAAGTTAATCAGGATAAAATGAGTCATCAAGGTAAATTTTAAGGTCTAAGAAGACAGAAGAAAAAGGGAAGAAAAGAAAATGAAAAATCAGGGCTATCATTATCAAGAACTCTGGACCTGCTTGTCCATATTGGACCTGAATTTGGTGAGAGTTTAATTTAGGGCAGAGTAAAAGGAGCTGATGAAGAAATAAGAGAAGATCATTTAGGAAAGACTGGGATTAAATTAAAATGAAATGATACTATAGAATTGGATAATCAATGATTAGATGTTCATGCATTAAGCCTGTTATTTTTAATGATAAGGCAGTGGCAAATATGTTGGAGATGAGTTTTAAATTAAGAGGTGGGAACAAAGAAAGAAAAATTAATGGACACCCAAATTCTGACTAAATTAGGGCTAACATCTATTGCTAACCTCCTAGGTGCAGGGAAGGTCACTGAGAACAATTATGAACAGTGGAGTCCTGGTGAGGCACTGTGGGTTAATGTGCCAGACTGCAAAGCCATTTGAACTGCAAGGTTGGCGGTTCAAGCTCACCAACTGCTCCTTGGAAACCCTATACAGAGTTGTTATGGGTCGGAACCAACTCAATGGCACTTCCAAACAACAACAACAATACCATTTGGGGGAGTCCTGGTGTGGTATTGTAGGATAAGCACTGGACCAAAAGGTCAATTTGAACCACAAGGTCAGCAGTTAAAGCTGTGACCTTTTGTTTTTAATTGCCATCAAGTCAGTTTCAATGCATAGAAACCCTGTATAGGATTTCTGAGGAGCTGCTGGTGAGTTTGAACTGCTGACCTTGCAGCTTGCAGTCTGAAGCTTATCTTACAGTGCCATACCACACACATCAAGTAGTCATAGTCTCATTTAACTTGACACTGAAGTTTATTATTTACCAATATGCAGTCAAATTTATATATTTTATGTTATCTTAAATATATTAAAATCATATTACCTTGAATTTTAAAAACTGCATACAAAATAACATTGCAATCCTATTATGTTTTTGTAACATTGATTCCTGACAAATGTTCAGTTCTAGACAGGCCCAAATATCACAAAACTGCATCTCCATTAAACTTGCCATCTTTACCGATCCACCAGCGTAGTAGTCACAAGTCAGGCTGCTAACCTCCTGGTCAGCAGTTTGAAATTACCAGTTGTTCTGTGGGAAAAGATGAGGCTTTCTGCTCCTGTAAAGATTTACAGCCTCAGAAACCCTATGCAGGGTTGCTATGAGTCAGAACAGACTCCACGAAATGATTTGTCATTTTGAAAATGAATGTCTTTATTACAAAAGAGGTCAAGACATTTGTTTTTTCACATTTCCATTTTTAAATAAGGTAGCCGTTCACCTGGATTTTATGATAATATTGTAAATGATGATGAATATGTGAAGGAAAATCTAGAGTAGGACTTCTTGCACTTTAGCATACATAAGGATGGCTCGGGGAGCTTGTTAAAACAGATACATAGCGCTCTCTTAGAGACACTAATTAAGAAAGTCTTGGTGGGGGATTAGAACATGCATTTCTAATAATACTCCAAATTGATACTGATGTCACAGATATAGATGCTTGGAAGCAAACTCTGAATAGCCTAAAGGATTTCCTTGAAAATGAGAACAAATCACTAGAACTTTAAAAGATCTAATTTATCAAACTGTTCTAGGTAACCAAATGACATAAATATTTATTCATCTATGAATATGATACATGTATGTAAGATTGAAAATCTATAGACATGGTGGAAGCAGGAGAAAATATATAGGAGAAGAGCTGAAATTAAGCTAAATAGGAATAGGACTATGAGAAGAATTGTTCAAAGGTAGGTAAAGAAGAGAAAGAAAAAATGCAAAACTGGATATATTTTATTGCTACCCAAATTTAATAGTATAAAATGCCATAGATAATTACGGATCTCTTCTTCAAGCTGTTTCTCTATTATCTTGTCCTTTTTTTAAAATGACCAAATAAATAGAAATGTTTCAAAAACACCTGTTTCCTCTCATTATCTCTGTTGAACTCTTAGTGCCACCAATTATCAAGGGAGCTAACAGTGACCTTCCCGAAGAGGTAACGGTGCTGGTGAACAAGAATGCAGTGATGGAGTGTGTATCCAGTGGCAGCCCAGCTCCAAGGAATTCCTGGCAAAAAGAAGGGCAGCCTTTGTTTGAAGATGACCATCATAAATTCCTATCTAATGGAAGAATTTTGCAGGTAAAAGCAAAAATCTAACTTAAAACAAAAAAGCCAACTATGTTGACTTCATACTTTATAATGAATTTTTTACTTAAAAAATATTTTTATTGACTTATAGGTTTTATACTTGTGAGAGGATGTAATCATACAAGGTATATAAATTAAAATTCTTTTTCTTCATTAACACCCTAGTCCCATTACCAGAGGCAATCACTGCTAAATGTTTTGTGTGACTGTTTCTGGAAATTGTCCATAAATTCGCACACTTTCATGCCATCAGGTAGAGTCCAACTCATAGCAACTCTGTGGGACAGAGTAGAACTGTCCCATATAAGTTCTAAGTCTGGAAATCTTTATGGACGTGGACTGCCATATGTTCTCCTGTGTAGTACTGGTGAGTTCGAACTGGGAACCTTTGGGTTTGTAGAAGAGAGTGCTTAACCGTTGCATCCCATTATACACACACACACACCTAAATTTAGTATATGGAACAAGAGTGTCAATAAAGTATTGCTACAAAATCATAGAAAATTTTATTAAACAGAAATATCAAAATGTGAAGCTATTGTTTTCCCTATATATCCTCCATCTAGATCTATAAATTTCTGAAGGTGATGTTTCCAGTTTGTTAACAACCCTCCTCAAAAGAAATCTGTGCTCTTTGATTTATGCCACATCAAAATGGCAGTTTGGGCATCTTCAAGGGACTTAAATCATATTCGTTTTAAATGTTTTTTGAGATTTGGAACAAAAAAAAATCTGAAAGGGCAAGATCGTGGCTGTAGGGTGGATGGGATAAAGGTGACAAATGAAATTCTCATACGACAGTCCTTGCTACCCCCAAAGAATGAGTAGGTGCATTGTTGTAATGAAAAACAATTCCATGGCACAACTTTCCTGGCTTTTTACTCACCAATGCAGTTTTCAGTTTTCTTAAAATTTCTTCCTAATATGTCTTCATTATTATTCTATGTCCTTTGAGAAAAATCTATCAAGAATGTTGTTATTAGGTGCCTGGTTTTGCAAATTTCATTATAATACTTTGTGTTCTCTGGCTTCCCTTTGGAAATTTCTATCCAGCTCTTTAATGCATCATTTCTTTCAGTTGCTTTAGACTTTCCATGTTGAAGAGCAAGTTTTATGATCTTTTCTTTCCAGCTAGAATGCCTCATGTGTCTGCAGAGAACTGTGGATCTGATGATCTTGCCTGACTCCCTCATGTATCTGTGCTCTTGGTTGCAACAACCGGGCTGATGCTACACTGTGTCATTTCTCACCCTCTAGCAGACTAGAGGTCACAAGGAGAAGACAACAGGGTTCCATAAGAGTAAGACAAAAAGAGTACAGGATCTCTCTGGTGTCACTTTCATCATACTCTAATGGTCAAAGCCAATGACAAGGCAATCCTAGATTTCACATCTTTAACTTATCTCTTGGGTGGGACTTCAAAGTCACATTATAGGATCTGTGGACCAGTAGGTGAGGGAATCATTTGGGACATTTATTATTATTACTAAACTTTTTTTATTGTGAATTGAGTGAAAGCTTACAGACAGATGATCAGTTTTACATTTGACAAATCATACACTGTTTCATCTCAATGATTGCTATCCCCTCCATGCAACAACAGTTATCCCACTTTCTCCCTGTGTTTCCTATTTGAATTCCAATCAGCTTCCTATATCCATTATCAACTTTGTCCTTGGGTAAATGTTGCCCTTTTAATCTTAAATGATTGACATTCCATGGTGACCATACCTTAATAATGTTGTTGTCCCTACTATATACCTACCTACTGTTGTTGTTGTTAAGTGCTATCACGTCAATTCCGACCCAGAGCGACCCTGTACAGGGTTTCCAAGGCTGTAAATCTTTACGGGAGCAGAAAACCTCATCTCTCTCTCGCAGAACAGCTGGTAATTTCGAACTGCTGACCTTAAGGTTCGCAGCCTGATTCATAACCGCTATGCTACCAGAGGTCCTACCTACCTACTACTTGGCTGAAAATTGGGCCACAAGGGTGAGTTACTTTCCAGACTTGAAGGGTGGCCAAGAGCCACCATAGTCTCAGTTTCCTCCAGTCTCTTTCTAACCAGGAAGCCCAGTCTTTTTTTCAAAGTAATTTTGAGTTGCATTCCACATTTTCTCCTCCTCTATCCAGGATCTTCTAATATGATCCCTTTCAGAACATTTGGTAGTGTTAGCCTGGCACCATCTAGTTCCTCTGGCCTCAGAGTGTTGGAGACTGATGTTCACATGTTCCATTAGTCTGTTGGACCAACTGATTCCAAGCATGTTCAATTTCTATCATTCTTCTTTCTTTTGCACATGGAGAGGCCAATAGCTGTACCTTAAATGGCTGTTCATGAGCTTTTAAGATCCTAGACACTACTCACCAAAGCAGGATATACAAAACATTGTCTTTGTGGACTAAGTTATGCCAGTTGACCATGGTGTCCCCTGAAACCATGATCCTGAGCCCCCACACCCAGCAATTCATTGCTTTAAGCTGTTAGATGATATCTAAGATAAATTCATCATTTTGCCCTGTGTATGCTCCACCACATTCATAGTTGTGATTATAGGAAAAGTAAATATCCATATACAAGTATCCTTTCTCAGACTCTGATATATTTGTGAATATACTACAACTCTTCCTCCCATAACCATTCAGATAGTATCTCTGTCCTTGTATCTACTCACATAACACTTTTGTTTCAAGGTTGTATATATATCACTATTTATCTCTATGGTAGCATAGTGGTTATGAGTCAGGCTGCCAACCAACCTCAAGGTCAGCAGTTTGTTCCTACCAGCTGTTCCATGGGAGAAAGATGAGGCATTCTGCTCCTATAAAGATTTACAGCCTCAGAAACCCAGTACAGGGTCACTATGAGTCAGAACTGACTCCACAGCACATAACAACAACAACAACAACAACAACCTCTTTTCCCTTTAACCCTTGCATACTTCCCTGTGTCTTCACCTGTCTTCAGCATTCCTCTGCCAACCTTTCACTTCTTATATATTGCTTTCCCTGTCACTTGAGTTAACACATGTCTGCCTTCTAGCCAGGAAATTATTTTCCCTTCCCTCCCACCCCTGGTAACCATCAAAGAATGTTTCTTTTAGTACGAAAACCTTTTCTTGAGTTTTTACAGTAGTGGTCTCATACAATATTTGTCCTTTTGTGATTGACTGATTTAATTCAACATAATGTCCTCTAGGTTCATCCATGTTATGAGGTGTTTCATAGATTCATCATTATTCTTCATTGCTGTGTTGTATTCTGTTGTGTGTATGTACCAAAGTTTGTTTATCCATTTTTCCATTGATGGACATTTAGGCTCTCTCTGTCTTTTTGCTGTTGTGAATTGTGCTGTGATGAACATCAGTGTTCATATATCTACATGTATCCTGGCTCTTATTTCTTGTGGATATATAACAACTACAGACATTGATGGGTCACATGGTATTTCTATTTCCAACTTTTTGAGGCAATGTCATACCATTTTCCACAATGGTTGAACCATTTTATAGTACCACCAGCAATTTAGGAGGGTCCCAATCACTTCACAACCTTACCAGCATTTGTTGTTTTTTGTTTGTTTTTTTAACTTTGCTATTAATGCTGGTGTGAGATGATATCTCATTGTTGTTTTGATTTGTATTTCTCTAATGGGTAATGATTGTGAGCAGATCTTCATTTGTTTGTTGGCTGCCTGAATGTCTTCCTTGATGAAGTGTCTGTTCATGTCTTGTGCTCATTTTTTAAGTGGGTTTTCTTTTTCTTGTAGAGATGTTATAGTTTTCTTTAAATTTTAGAGATTTACTCCCATGTCTGACATGTCATTACAAATATTATTTTTCTAGTCTGTGTGTTCTCTTTGTACTGTTTTGGTGAAATCTTCTCATGCACTAAAGTGTCTAATTTTTTGGAAGGTATCAGTCATCTATTTTGTCTTCTACTTTTTGTGTGCTTTTAGCAATGCTTGACAGTGTATTTATGCTATATATTAGAGCCCCTAAGTTTGTCTGTATTTTTTCATTTTTTTTAGGTTTTACAATTAGGTCTACATTTGGGACATTTCTGTAGTCGATCTTCCACTACTACTTTTACAACTGCCATTTGAAAATCTTGATAAGTAGTTAGATAGAATAGAGTGGGAGAACAATGTGAAGCAAAACTCATGAAAAAGACCAGGCTTACTAGTCAAATGAAGACTGCTGGTAACCTCTGAAATTAACCCTTGGCCACCCTTCAGGTCTGGAATTGTATTCTCCCCTGTGGCTCAATTTTCAGCCAAACAATAGACAGTTCTGTGAGGAGAGCAATAACATTAGGGAGGTAGATCCAAAGGGCAACATTTGCTCAAGAGCAAAATTCAGAAGGCAGGAAGGGTTAGGGAAAAAGGAGGAATGGAAACAGGAAACACAGGGAGGAAATGGCTAATTGATGTTACATTGTGGAGATTTTAGTAAATTACATGAAACAAAGTGTGTATGAATTGTTGAATGGAAAGCTGATTTGCTCTGTAAATTTTCTCCCAATGTACAACAAAAGGTTTCAAAAAAAAGTTATTTGATTGACCTAACTTATAAAGGTCAATATTAGCATTATCATGTTAACAATAATTTTTCCTTCATGTTCATCTGGTATTAACTAGAAGTAATATGTATTATACGTTTTGTATTCCTCTTCCTAAAAATTAGTGACAATGATGACAAGTTGCTTTATTAAAAGTTTCTATTGGAATTTCTTTATTTTTTTCCCTTAGATTCTAAATACTCAAATAACAGATACCGGCAGGTATGTGTGTGTTGCTGAGAACACAGCTGGAAGCACCAAAAAATATTTTAACCTCAATGTTCATGGTAAGAACTCAATTCCAAAAACATCTGTTAGAGTATTCATGAGAAATCACTAAAACCATGTTTTAGAAGATGTAGGCTTGTTTTCTACTTTTTAACTTGGACAATGTGTCGCACCTACATTTTTCATCTCCTCCTTTTTTCCTTCCCACCATAGCTAGTAGGTTTCCAAAGTACAAATCTAGGAAGTCTTTATTTTAAACATTATTTCAGGCCCTCAAGAGGAAGTAGTTAATTCCTATATATATGAAAGCAAAATGAAAATTTGAAATCCCAGATATCACAAATTGATATGACATTTGAGCCAAATAGAGGTCTTCTACTCTGGTAGTATAGTGGTTACGAATTACGCTGCTAACCTCAAAGTCAGCAGTTCAAAACTACCAGGTGTTCCATGGGAGAAAGATGAGGCTTTCTGCTCCTGTAAAGATTTACAACCTCAGAAATCTAATATAGGGTCACTATGAGTTGGAACTGACTCCATGGTATCCCACCACCACCACCACTCTTGAAAAATAATCCACTGATTTTCATTAGAACCACTCTCTTTTCCCAAGTTCAGAATTTATGTTGAGCTACATTGTCCTCTGCCCAGTATACTCATGGGGAAGAAAAAGTCACTTTATGAAATTAAATAATTCCTGAAAACCACCAACATATCCAACTAATCCATAAAAATTTATCAAAATGAAATTCTTAATACTTGCTGTTGTTGTTGTTAAGTGTTAAATCCTATACAGGGTCACAATGAGTCAGAACTGACTCGATGGCACTTAGCAACAATGGGCATTACTTAGTTTGGTCTCCCTAAATTTAAAATGAAATCTGTAGTTCTTGATGTTGCAGCAACAGAATCCCTCATCTTTCTCACATAGAGCTGCTGGTGGGTAGTTGTAGTGCTTGCTAAGTAAATATTTTCAGTTCATTTACTATATTTCCAACATATTCATTGCCGCCTCTTAGTGCACAGTTGAAATACCTAAAGTGGGAGCCTCAGGTGACTTGAGAGGAAGTATCAAGTAGTGTTTTACCATTAAGAATTGGAGTTCAAGATGAGTTTTTTCCTTCACCAGTTAATGTTGTTATTAACTTCTGACTAATCAGGAACTCACTCAAATATTGGAAAAGGCATTTTGGTGAGGAGTAATAGAAATTATTTTTACTTAAAGCCACGCCATTTACTACACCTATGTTTTCTTATTCTAACTTTTAAGTCTACTGACTTGTCAATTTTTCTCAACCACCTTCAACCTTCACTTTCCTTTCCATCCATTTTAACTTTCATGGAACATCATTTTAATTATATTTCTTAACCCATGCCTTATTATAGCTTTTGCCTAGCAAAAGTTCAACTCTACATGTTTATAACAACAATGTTACGTTGCTGTTATTGTTAGGTGCTGTCAATTGTTTATCAAATCATAGTGACCTCTTGTGAGAAAGTATGCTTTTCTAGGCAGCAATGCACTAGGTCTTTTTCCTGAGAAGCCACTGAGTGGGTTTGAACTGCCAGCCTTTAGTTAGCAGCCAAGCTGTAACTGTTGTGCCAGCAGGGCTCCTTCAACAAAAATAAATGGACTGTTTAATGCTTACTAGGTGCTGTGTCGAGTACTTTATATGTGTTATTATTAAGAATTACTTAAATAGCCTAATAACTCCAGGTGTTTGACAGCATTTTATACCACTTTCACAGATGAGAAAATTGAGTCTCAGATTGAATAAATAACATCTTCGAAGTTAACGGAATGCAAGTGCAGAACCAGGATTTTAAACTAGGCAGTCTTATTTGAGAGTTTTGTTTTTCACTAAACTTCTTTTCTCTTTTACAGTAAATTTCACATATGCACTTTATCTATGTATGGAGCTAAGCAGTGCTGGAGTAAAGGCTGGAGTTAACTGGGCTTTCCATACTGTCTAGCCTAGTTTCTATTCCATGACTATCTCACACATTCACCAATCTCTTCAAGTAAATTTGTTCATCTTCTGTTTTGCCAGGGATAAAGGAGGGCTCGCACAACAATCAGCTCAACTTCTTACCATGAGATTGAAATTACTGCTTGTGTCTGTTTCTTCCACTTATTCTTTCTTTCCTGTTACAGAAAAGGAGAGAAATAGCCTTCTATTTTTCCCAATCAGGAGTCCTGGTGACATAGTGAGTTACATGTTGGGCTGCTAACCACAAATTCAGCAGTTTGAGTCCTCCAGATACACCATGGGAGAAAGATGAAGCGTTCTACTCCCATAAAATTTACAGCCTCAAGAACTCTATACAGAGTCAATTAGACGGCACACACTCACTACCACCATCACCTTCCTAATACCAAAGACTAACCTGAATTCTAGATCCCTGCCTCCCACTTCTTCAAATATCTCACAGTGTCATATCTTTATCTCAAATATGGAAAGTCTCACTCTTCTCTGACTCCTTCCCAACAGCACATAAATTGAACAGTCTCTTACATTTAAAAAAGAAAAAAGAAAAGAGGTCTCTTGTAGACATCACATTTCTCTCCAGCTATTCCTTATTTTTCTCCCTCATTTCAAGGCAAACTTCTCTAATAACTGTATGTATTTAATGGCTCTGCTTCCCACTCATTCCTCCCACCATTACATTCTGTTTTCCAGCTCTATAACTGCATTGAAACTGTTACTGACTTCACTAAATGACCTTTTGTTAATAAGTCCAGGGGGTACTTTTCACACTTCATTTCCTTACTTCATCTTTTCAAGCATTTGCCAATCCTGGGTCCTTCTAGAATAATCTTTTCTTCCTTGGGCACCCACATCCTTTGTGTATATTTGGCTTTTCTAATGTCTCTTCTTTTTGATAGTCCTGTCTTTACCCAACCATTAAAATTTTACAGTTTTTAGAGGTCTAGAACTTGTTCTATTTGGAGATAATCTCATTCACTTCCAAATTTCAGTTACTGTCATGTGCAAATAGTTTCCAAGATTCTAACTCCAACCAGGGCCCCCAAGAGTCCCAGTCTCTTCTATCCATATATCTGCTTCATATTTATATACATGTCTAATAGTCTGTCTAAAACAACATGTATAAAATTAAACTCCTTACCTTTTCCCAAAATTATGTTCCTCCTCCTTTCTTTGTCTACATAAGGAAACCACTACCTACCTCTTGTTCAACCCAGAATCCTAAGCATCACCCATAACTCCTCAGCCTTCTCCCTAAAATACAAAGTCCTGATCATTCTTCCTACAAAATATTCTGGGGCATACCAACTTTACTTGATCCTCTGACACCATCCCAAACCCAACTACTATAATCATAGGCTCCTAATACAGAAAGAGCCTTCTAACTATTTTCAGCTCCATTAGCCTTCTAATCACTTCTCTTTGCTGCAGGAAGATAATTTTTAAAATTCTTTTATGAAATCACCATTCTGCTTCCCATTGGATATATATATTTCAACATTGTTAATGATGTCCAGAGCATCCTGTAGGGTCTTTTATTTGTTTAGCCCTTTAATCCTTCTCCCACCCACTTCTCTTCAAATCCTGCCAGGCTTCTAGGTACTGTGTTCTTTTCCCCATGTCAGTCTTTGCATATGCTGTGCCGTCTTTCTAGAAGCCACATCCCTTTTCTCTCTTCTATTTAGCTAAGCCCTGGTCATATTTCAAGTCTCTTATGTTACTTTCTCTAGGAAGTCTCCCTGATTCCCCAAATCTATATATAATGACCTGTTGTCATTTGGAATCAGTAGATAGTACAGAACAATGACTAAGAAAATGAACTCTAGAGCCAGACTGCTTCACTTTCAAGTCTGTAACTTCAAATAGCTATCTGTGTCCTCTTAGGCAAATACTAACCTCTATGTCTCAATTTCTTTCTGTCTTACATATTGATAAGAACTGTATCTAATACATAAGGTTAAAGGAGGCATCAATGCAATGGTATATGTGAATTGTATAGACCAGTGCCTGGCATAGTTTGGGCACTCAAAAAATGGTAACTGTTTCTAATGCAGTGCCTGGCAACCCCACCAAATCATTAACTCTATATGGATATTGTCAAAATGTTTTCCACACTGCATCCTCAGCATGAAGCACAATGTCTAGCACATAGTACCTATTCAGTAAATATTTGATAAATAAATGAATTAATGAAGAGTATTAGAATTAATTATGGATGTTTAATATTTAAAGAAAAAAGAGACATTTTTGCCTTTACTCATGTTCTAATTTTCTTATGGTTTGAGACCTATCTTAAGATCACAAAATATAAATTATATTTCATAGTTCATGTCTCACTATCTTCATTAGTTATAGCAAGAGCCATGTCTTCTTTTATTTATTAATCGTTTCATTAGTGTATTCATTCATTCATTTATTCACTCATTTTTATACCTCTTCCTTACTTGCATACTCCCACCCACATCATACAAAGTTATTCAAATGATTTGTTTTTACTTCTATTTGCATATAGTCTTATGAAATGTACATTGCTTTGTATGCATATATTAAACACATATGAATGATATTACATTTGAAAGTCATATTTTTGCTCCACTTTTTCTCTCAGCACTGCTTTTGCTTTTTAAATTACTTTTTTTATTTTGAACAAGAAACTTAATGCTATTGTTTATTTCTTAAATTTTCTGTCCATCTCAATAGTTCGCAACCTATATTGTAGAAACAAAAATCTGTACTATTTATTGATAAATACCCTAACATTAAATTTCTAAATACTCTTTCATTGGTTTAAAAGGAAGAAAATGTTTAAATAAGGATGTATTATTATAAACAAGAATAGTCAACTGTTCTTAGTAAAAGGACTTTATACATTGACAAAGCCATCTAAGGAGCTCCCAAAGTGTTTTACAAATAAAATGCAAAATATCTGGTATCCTCTTTCAACTGGGAAAAGTGAAAGTGTTGGAGTGAATTTGATGAAGGCATTAAGACATTTTAAAAAGAAAAAGAACTTCATCACACAGGTGTAAATATTTGTAGGAATCACAGGAATACTTTCTAGTTTATTGCTGATATCATTAACTCAGTGCTGTAGCAGAGTTCAGTGGTTTGACTAAAAAATTGGAATGTACATGCTTACATCAGGTTTGACTTTTACTACATTTGTGATTGTAGTTCCTCCAAGTGTCATTGGTCCTAACCCTGAAAATGTGACTGTTGTTGTGAACAATTTCATCTCTCTGACGTGTGAGGTGTCTGGTTTTCCACCTCCTGATCTCAGCTGGCTCAAGAATGAGCATCCCATGAACCCAAACACAAATGCTCTCATTGTGCCTGGTAAGGAATATATTATTCCTAAAAATATTTTTATATGATATAATATATATGATATGTAATGACATGGTATAATGAAATAAAATTAAGATAATCTATTAATATCCTTATACGCTTTTCTCATTTTACTTTACCTTGAATACAAGTTGTATTTCATCTTTGTTCCTTTCAAAGTTTTGTTTTGTTCCATTTACCTATTTAAAGCCATTAGGATAAGGGTTATGCAGACAGTTATGATTTTAGTAGGAAAACATAATAACAAAGCATCCTCAACAAATTATGAAATATAGGAACAGATCTGCTTATTAATTCTATGGGAGTGGTAACTTGATAAATATCTTTTTCATTTGATGGATTCTCTGGTTGTTTTAAATCAATAGTATAGTTCCTTGAGGACGGATGAATAGATTTTAAGACCAGAAATATTTGACATATTTTGCCTAAGTACAATTACTGTTTGCTTAGTAGAATCTATACCATACAGTTCTATGATCCTTGTTTACTGAGGAGAAAAATCTGTAAGTATCTTCCTTTAAAAGGAAATAGAATTAATAGTAAAGCGAGGATCAGGTAAAACTGATTCAACTCTTCCATTTTAAATATAAAACCCTTCTGTATCCATCTTACTCCAAGTGAAAGGAAATATTTTGCTATTTATCTGAAGCAGTTGGAATAACCTCTGTATCACATTTCAATTTGTATTTTAGGTGGTCGAACTCTACAAATTATTCGGGCCAAGGTATCTGATGGTGGTGAATATACTTGTATAGCTATCAACCAAGCTGGTGAAAGCAAGAAAAAAGTTTCTTTGACTGTTTATGGTTTGTTTTTACTCTCCTCATAAAATCATTTCATTTTTAAACTGATATAGATAATTCTGTCTGAACACATTAATGGGAAAATATACCTCTGTTCTTGTTTCTTTCCCTCAGTGCCTCCAAGCATTAAAGATCATGGCAGTGAGTCTCTTTCTGTAATTAATGTAAGAGAAGGAATTTCAGTGTCCATGGAGTGTGAGTCAAATGCTGTTCCACCTCCAGTCATCACTTGGTATAAGAATGGGCGGATGTTAACAGAGTCTACTCACTTGGAGATTTTATTAGATGGACAAATGCTGCACATCAAGAAAGCTGAGGTGCATCTTTGATTTTTGCTTTTATGTCATTCCTTTGTGGGAAGGTAAAAGAGATAGTTGCAAGTTTTGTTTAGAATTATTTCTTGAATTTTCTGTCCATCTCTAGAGTTCTCGATTTTTATTGTTGAAACAATAATCTATAGTGAAAATGAATTCTAAATGAAAAATTAAGTCTTCGATGCTATTGATTTTATGGTTTAAAAAAAAAAGTAAAGGAAGGCTTAGTGAAAGCAATAAGAACTGGGGCGTTTGAACATAAAGATGACTGATGATTTAATCTACACTGGAATAGTGTGATTGGTCATCTATAACATAATGGAGCACATACAATAGTATCTTTTTCTTTTAGGTATCTGACACAGGCCAGTATGTATGTAGAGCTATAAATGTAGCAGGACGGGATGATAAAAATTTCCACCTCAATGTATATGGTGAGCATCTGCCTGTAATACAACTCTTTTTTCCCCCAGATATGCAAATGAAAAAACTTGCCCTAATGAGCTTAATGAGGACACATGGTTTCTTCTCTCTTTTTACAGTTCCACCCAGTATTGAAGGTCCTGAAGATGAAGTGGTTGTTGAGACAATCAGTAATCCTGTGACCCTAACATGTGATGCCACAGGGATCCCACCTCCCACAATAGCATGGTTAAAAAACAACAAGGCCATAGGTAACAGATTTCTGCATTATTATGTATAGTTGTTTTCTTTTATTCTTAATTGACTAGATTTTTAAACTAGCACATTTTCAATATTATGATAATGGCTGGATTCACAAGAAGAAAGCCTAAACCAAGCCAGCACAAACCAAATTTATTGCCGGTAACTCAATTCCAATTCTTAGCAACTCAGTAACAATTTCAATTCACAGAGTAGTACTGTCACATAGAGTTCCCAAGTCTTTAATTTTTACGGACGCAAATTACCAACATCTATCTCCTGAGTAGAAAGAGCTCTGGTAACGTAGTGGTTACGAAATGGGATGCTAACCTCAAGGTCGGCAGTTTGAAACTACCAGCAGTTCTGCAAGAGAAAGATGAGGCGTTCTGCTCCCTTAAGGATTTACAGCCTTGGAACCCCTGTGCAGGCTCACTATGAGTCAGAACCCACTCCAGGGTACCTAACAACAAAACAACATCTCCTGAATAGTAGTTTGTTGGTTCTTACTATTTAGGTTAGAGCCAAACACTTAACAATTGTGCCACCAGGGATCTTTTGAAGAAAATTTAAAATACTGAAATATATACTTGAAAATAGACTAAACAGGCAACAAAGGTAAATAATATCATATACACAGTCTTGTACTATCAGTAATAACAAACATTAATAGGCATAGAGGCAAAATGAATCAGTATGGGCTGACCAAAAGGGCTATACTTATGACCATATAGAAGTTTGCCAGATAATATTTCTACACACCAATGCTCTTGTGGTGCTGTAGGATAAGCACTGGATTGTTAGCCACAGGGTTGGTGGTTCAAACCTACCAGTCACTCCTGTACAGGGTCACTATGAGTTAAAACTGACTTGATGGTACTTATCAACAACAAATGTATGTGCTATAAATATATTCATAAGGCAAAGTTATATGAGCTTCTTAGACATAACCAAACACCTTGAGAGAAGGAGTCATTGGGTCTAGGTGCTCAGGATCCTAGGAAGGGGTGGCATCAAGATCAATTGTCACCAAGACAGTGTTCTACATCCTACTTTGTTGAGTAACAAGCGGAGTCTTAATGACTGTGAGCGGCCATTTAAGGTGCAACTATTGCTCTCTCCCCATCTAGGGCAAAGAAAAGTGAAAATTAAAGACGCATGAAAACAATTACTCTAAAAGGCTAATAATGGACTATAGGAACCCCAGTCTCCATGATCCTGAGGCTAAAAACTAGATGGTGCCTGACTAACAGTGCTGGTGGTCCTGTATAGATTAGGAGAAAATGTGGACTAAAACTCAGTCCATAAAAAAGATTAGACTTATTGGTGTGATAGAAACTAATAGAACTCTCGACACAGTGGTCTTTAATCACCTGTCAAGTCTGGGGCTGAATTTACCCTGTGGTTCAACTTTCAGCTAAACAACAGATTAGCAAACAATAACCCCACTCCTTAGAATATTCAGCCGGTTCAAGATCAAAAGGGTGGCATTTGCCTATGGATATAGCTCAGAACTCCTCTTGTGGTGCTGTTGAATAAACATTGGACTGTGAACCACCAGATCAGTGATTCAGACTCACCAGCTGCTCCTCAAAAACCCTATACAGGGTTGCTGTGAGTCAGAACGGACTCAATGACACTTAACAACATAGCACAGAAGGCAGGAATAGATAAGGAAAGAAAGACAAATGGAAATGGTAAACACAGGAAGAAACTGGGACCAGTGCTGTTATATTGTAAGAATTGCAATTAATGTCACAAAACAAAACAGGTATGAATTGTTGAATGAAAAAAAATCTACTCTGTAAGTTTTCACTCAAATCAGAATTAAAAGTTTTTAAAAGCAGATGAAAAATAAAATGATTATTAATTTTTGTAAAAATTTATCTTTCTGTTTAAAAAAAAAAACTCATTTAAGAAAAAAATATAATGGAAAACTTTTAAGAAATGCAGTTAGCACATAGAGCAAGATGTTTTTATAGTGAACTATAGAGATATTTAAATAAAATCTTATCTGTGTTTTATTTTGTTTTTCTTTGTGACTACAGAAAATTCTGGTTCACTTGAAGTTCATATTTTGTCTGGAGGTAGCAAACTCCAAATTGCCCGGTCTCAGTTTTCAGATAGTGGAAACTATACATGCATTGCATCAAATATGGAGGGAAAGGCACAGAAAAATTACGTTCTTTCAATTCAAGGTATGTGGGATACACTGAGATTTGTATTTAATTCCTTTATTATATTCCATTTATAGTTCTAAATAAGACTGCATTTAAAGGGGTATTTTATAATGTAAAATATCTTTAGATCAACAAAAAAGACTATCAGTTTACCAGGAAGTTTAATTTTCATGGAGCTGAATACATATATGGAACAAGAACAATGGAAATTCAGTGATCTCTATTTTTTCCATGTTTACTAATTGTTACCTTTCTGTAATATATATTCGATATGTACTCTTTAACTCATATAGAGCTCATATATTTATTATTTTTAACTGGCATAGTTTACTTGACCTTATACAGGGTTGCAGTGGGTTGGAACCTAATGGATGGCATTTAACAACAACAACAATCCCCATAGAACTATTCTTATATATTTATATTTTTTTAAAGAAAACCCAAAAAAACCAACCCACTGTCACTGAGTTAATTTTGATTCATAGCAACCCTCTGTAGGGTTTCCAAGGCTGTAAATCTTTATGGGAAAAGATAGCCTCAGCTTTCTCCCTCAGAACTGCTGGTGGATTTGAACTGGCAGCCTTACAGTTAGTAGCCCAATGCCTAATTCACAATACCACCAGAGCTCCTTTTATATAGATAAGTAAGATTTAATTCATAAAGAGTTTGCACTCTGTTATAACCACAGATAAGGAATTAAGATAATTTTCAAATAAACAGGAATCTTATACTATTTTGGGGTAAGAATAAGGAAAATTTTTCTAGCCAACAAATACTTAGTGGATGATAACTCTGGGCAGAGTATTTAGCACTGTGAAAAGAAACTAGATACTTTTGACTTTCAGTAAACCTCTGGTTAAAACCTTTGACTTAATATTTAAAATGACCTGTAAGTCTAACTTGAAATTAAGTTGAAATGCGGGTTTGTTTTAAATTTTTTGTTATTATAAAAATTATTTTTCATAAATTATCATTGTAACTGTGAATGTTTACTATCTACTTGTGTACTGTGAAAGCTGCTGTCCAAATACTGAAAATAAAATGAAACTGAAATATTTTTATGTTTATCAGTTTCATTTCCTATGTTTATCAGTTGTGTTTTCTATGTAATGATTGGTGATGGTTCGATATTTCAGAAGCGTAAGTGCAAAAAATATTTACTTAGTAAAGATGCATTGTTGAAACAACATATAAATAATAATGATGCTAATTATAGTATAAGAGTTATGATCAAACATTTTTCGAGTCTTGATATGTAATTTATGATGTCTTTGAACTAGAAATTATATACTTCAGTATATTACATAGCAGCCTTGGTGGCTCTGTCGGTTAGGTGTTGAGTTTCTAACTACAAGGTCACTGTCGATTAGGCCCTAAGCCACAATCCAATAAATTCCTTGTAGAAGAAAGATGAGACGGTCTACTCCTATAAAGATTTACAGAGAGGAGCATGAGACTGTGGTTCTCATCCACCCTTTAGGTCTGAAATAAAACTCTCCATCGCCTAGGTATATAGGGGAGAAAATAACACTAGTAAGGTGTGCTCACCATAGACTGGTCAACCATTTCCACCATGTCTTCCCATAGATGTAGTCAGTTTGATTTCTGTGTATGTCATCTGGTTAGATCCGTGTGTATAGTCATCTTTTATATTGTTTGAAAATGGTATTTGCGATGAATAAGTCATTGGTCTTGAAAAATTCTACCATGCGATCTCCAGCATGATTTCTATCACCAAGACCATATTTTCCAGCAACTGATCCTTCCTCTTAGTTTCTAACCTTTGCATTCCAATCACCACTAATTATCAACAGATCTTGACTACATGTTTGATCAATTTCAGACTGAAGACATTGATAGAATTCTTCAGTCTCATCACTAGTTTTAGTGGTTGGTACATAAATTTGAATAATAGTGGTTTTAACTGGTCTTCCTTGTAGTTGTTATGAATATTATCCTATCACAGACAGTGTTGTGCTTCAACATAGATCTTGAATTGTTCTTTGTGATGATAAATATGACACCATTCCTCTTGAATTTGTCATTGCTGGCATAGGAAACCATATGATTATCAGGTTCAAAATGGCCAATAGCATTACATTTCATCTCACTAATGCCTAGGATACCAATTTTTATGTGTTCGATTTCATTTTGACAACTTCCAATTTTCCTACATTCATACTCTGTATATTCCATGTTCTGATTATTAATAGATGGTGCTTCTAATTAAGAGTTGTACCACATCATCAAATGAAGGTCTCAAAAGTTTTACTCCATTCCTGTAATCAGGGTCAATTCTATTTTTTGGAGGCAGCTCTTCCCATTCATATTTTGAGTACTTTCCAACCAGAGGGGCTAATCTCCCATTCTATCTGACAATATTCTGGTGCTCTTCACCATGTTTCAACATTCAATATTCTGGTGCTATCTGACAGTGCTCCTCTGCTATTCATAGGTTTTCAGTGGCTAAACATTCAGGAATAGTCTGCTTCTTCTTCCTAGTCTGTCTAGTCTGGAAGTTCAGCAGAAACCTGTCCATTGTAGGTGTACCTTGCTGGTATTTAAGATACTGGTGACATAGCTTCCAGCATCACAGTAACACACAAAGCCAACACAGTAAGACAAACTAGTATTAATATTATGTTGTTGTTGTTAAGTGCTGTTAAGTTGGTTCCAAATCACAGCGACCCTGTATAGAGTTTCTAAGGAGTGGCTGGTGCATTTGAACCAGCAACCATGCAGTTTCAAACTGACCTTGAGGTTAAGTGCTTATCCTATGGAACCACACCAAGATTCCAATATTAATATTATGTATATATAATTTCTGGAGTTCTGGTGTGATGCCATGGGACAAATACTCGATCATAAGGTCAGTTTAAAGTGCAAGGTTGGTGGTTCAAACTCACCAGCTGCTTATCAGAAATCCTGTCCAGGGTCGCTATATATCAGAACCAACTCAACAGCACTTCACAACAACATATATAATTTTTAGTGCAAAGACATTATAAAGTCGAATGCTTGTTATACCTTAGATATTTAATGTAAGATGGCTGTTATTAACATTCTTATTTCTTGAATACTCTGAATTTAGTGTATTTAATTACCATCGTTTTTTGGATGACTAATCTGAGATTTGGAGAGATTGTGCAGTAAAGTATTGGCAAATGTTTAGCAATAGACTCTCCTGGCAAAAAGGCCTTAATTTGTAGCATTTGCCAATTTCCATGTGTAAGTACTATCACCATGGTCAATTTCAAGCTACCAATGTGATGTCGCTAAACAGAGTAAGGAAAACATGTGCACAATTGACTTTTTTTGTGTGTGTGTGTGTAAACTAAGTGATAGATTACATGGGAGGACATCAACTTTACACCATCATTTCATTGCAATGACTACAATCTCCTTCGTGCATCACAACAGTGTTTGCTTCCATTCCCTCTGTTTTTCTTTCCTTTCTTTCTTTTTTTTTTTGAAGGGGTTGGGAGATGTACATAAAAACACTCAGGAACATATAATAATTTAAACAACCAAAGGCCACATTCTGCAAGTCTGCCTCCTGGCCTCCAGCACTCTGTCCTTTTCTTTCCATGAGTCTAGAGTCCTCAGCTTCTCCTACTCTCCATCTCCTCATCTCTGCCTCCATTTCTGGTATTGCTGCTTCTCTGGATAGGATCCTGCATTCTGTTGTACAATTGACTTTTGTGAGCTGGTTCCAACACAAAATTGAAGTTGTATAAGTTTGCTAGTAAATGCAGAAAAGGAAATTAAATCAGTTTATAATAACTTTGTCTATATTCTTATTGCATATTATTTCTTAATGATCATGAAAATGAAAACCAAAGATGCATAGAAATAGAAAACAAAAGCTACTAGATCTTGAAACCTATAGTAAGCTTATTCACTATTCAGAATAAATAAACTTTAAATTAGATCATGAAGAAATAAATAACATAAGTTGATACTTAAAAGTTATGGAAAACTTTGTTTAAAAGTTAATTAATTAAAAGATTAAAAAGTTAATCAATTGATTCTAAGCCATCTATTTTATATCAATCTAAGAATGATTCCAGCCAGGACTTATGGAAGCATAACCACAGGGTGTCATCAATAGATGTCACATGGTTAATTATGGTGATTTACAGGAATATGGAGGAAATTCCTTTACCTATCGCTCCTTTAAAAATAATTCAAGTGGATAACAGTAGTTTGATCTTGACCCTTAAATCTAGGAAGAAAGTGAATTAGGAATAGAAATGTCATACTATTCTATGATTTTGTTGTGTTCATTAGAATTTATATCCATGTACCTTAATGAAAGTCCTGTTTGTGTCTCTAAAGTTCCTCCAAGTGTTGTTGGGGCTGAAATGCCAAGTGAAGTCAGTGTTCTTGTAGGAGAAAATGTTGAGCTGGTGTGCAAGGCAAATGGTATACCTACTCCAGTTATTCAGTGGCTTAGAGATGGAAACCCCATAACCAGTGCTGAAGCAAAAATACGGTATGTTTAAAAGATATCTTTATATTATAAATTGTAAAGTCTCCTATGAAAGCTTTGTGCTTTCAATTTCTCATGAATAAAAAGACCAAATTCTGTCCCATTTGACTCTCATAATGTTGACAAAACAAAAAGATAAAAAATTTAGGTTAAAAAAGAGATAAAAATTTGGACACATAAAGGAAATTTTTTGTGTCTGGAATTTAGATGTATGTTTCTAGATTTTTGTGTTTAGATTGTTTTGTAAATATTAGGATAACCTGATTTTTATCTTTTTTGTTTTGTAAATAATCCTAATGAATAATCATCAATAAGCCTGGATATCATTTTCTGTTATGAAACCACCAAATAGTTAACATTCAATAATGCTTCAATTGTTTTCAGAATACACATAATAAACCATAATCCAAGTCCTTCGCTGTTAATTTTTTTTGTCCAAATCTCATTTTCATATGAATCTTCTTATTATGCATGTCACATAAAAGAATAATATTGTGGCAAGTATCTCCAGCGTCTTTCAATACAAATTTCTTTGGAAGGCTAATCTAGAATTCTATACTAGAGATTACTTAATTACATAGCTCCACTGTATATTCATACCAGGTAATTATAGTTATTAAAAGAATCATACATATACAAATAGACATTAATTAAATGTATTTTAAACCAGGGTTTGGAATGTCATTCTTTTTTAACCTCCTGCTGAGAATTTCCTTTCCTCCCCAGATATACTGAATCAGAATCTACACTTTAGCAAGATTACCAGGTGAGTTCTGTGTGTACAGGAATCACCTAGGGATCTTGTTTAAAATGTAGATCCTGATTCAGTATATGTAGGGTGGAGAGCAAATTCTCGAACCAGAATGAACCTCTTGGAAGTCCACTTATGTACTAAAAGTTTACTGTTTTATTTTAAACTTAAGAGTTTGGAATGTAACTTTTTAGTCAATCCATTGAACAAATGTAGCTTGAAGAAAATGTTATTTCTTTATATTTATTGCATATTAAAATTTATATATCTATCTATTGTATAAGATTATATAAAATAGCAAATATCATTTCAGAAATGCCAAGGAGTTTCAATCAAAAAGTTAATGGGAAAATTCCACTTTCTTTTGATTCAATTTTTCTACAAATTGAATTGAAGCCCCCTTGAAGGATATAAATTTTAATTTGCTGATGTTAATATTTCTGAGTAGTTAACAAGTATTTGATTATTTATTATTAAATCAACTATTAGCAACCACATACCAAGGGAAATACTAGATACTTGGTGGGACTTACAGATATTATATGAAATAATATTTTTACTTGGGAGCTCAGTGGCTCTATATGATAAGCACTAGATTACGAGCCACAAGGTCCATATTTCAAGCCCACCAGCTGCTCTTTCAAGCAGAAAGAGATGAGGCTTTCTGCTTCCACAAGGATTTAAAGCCTTGAAAATCCTATACAGAGTTGTTATGAATAAGAACTAACTCTACAGCACACAACCACCACTTAACAACAACAACACTATTTGTACTTAGGAACTTAGAGCTTATCACTCCTTCTCTTACATTAATAACCTACATTTACTTCTTATATTCATGTTTCTGAGTGATATTTATTCTCTGATTTATAAAATGTGTAGATGTGTAAGTGAAACAGCTCGTCAATAAAATAGAGCAATTCTTCCAAAGCCAACTTACTGCTTTCCTGTGCTCACATCAAAATCCTTTTTTTGTTTATTCGTACAGTTTAAACTCATGGAAACTTTTTAATTTGTATTTTGAAGACAAGGAAACACAACTAGACTCACATTATGATATTTTAATCATATCTAATTATATGACATATTAGAGATTGAGTACATATTTTTAAACTGGAAGATTTGAGAAGGCACTACTATAAGAGTAACTGCAAATAGCAATCTAATCTCTTTATAAAACACAAGAAGTTGTGCTTTGACTAATTGATGTCTTGTGAAGAAAACGAATAATATAGTAATCTTAATTTAGATATATATCCGGACTCCTGGTGTGGCACTGTGGGTTAATGCACTGGACTTCAAATCGGTTTGACCTGCAAGGTCGGCAGTTCAAGCTCATCAGTTGTACCTCAGAAACCCTATACAGAATCACTATGGGTTGGAACCAACTCTATAGCTCTTAACAACAACAACATCACTTAATGATATAATGGTATACTTATCAATTGCTATTATGTACTTCAAAGAAAATGTTTAGGCAATTTGTATAAAAATTTGATACAGCAACCCTACATATGACACTGAGTTATTCTCACAGTTTAAATAATTACCCTTTTCTGTTCCTTCTCAGAATCAAGCTAAATTTTTTTATGTACAATTTCTTCAGTATATAACATTATTCGGTTTTCACACCAGAGTATTGATAATTTTCATTGATTTGAAACCTAATATTGAGAACTAAAGATAAAAATATTCTAACCCTGAAGAAAACCTATCTATGTTTATGACTTGGAAAGAGAATTCCTTATGTGATTTTGTGCATTTCTTTTTTCTTATAAGAAGTCATGTGACTATGTGGCACATTATTATAGAGCCTTATCAGGACTTTGCTCCATGTAAATCCCTCAGTGACTCACTAGGGTATTTTCTATAGGTGACTCTAGATGGCAACACATTAAACATTTACAAAGTTCTCATAATTATTGTCTGCCTGAAATCTGCAGCCATTTTACTAGCTTTAATTTTTATAGGCTCCCATGTGTGATATAGGATAAGCACTGGATTATTAACCACAAGGTCAGTGGTTCAAACCCATCAACTGTTTCTTGGAAATCCCTAGGATGACTATGAGTCAGAACCGTCTCCATGGCATCTAACACCAACAAATGTACTTAATAAAATAGATTTGAATATTATATCCAAGAATGAAGACATCATTTTATGTTGGTGTTGTTAGGAGAACATAATAGTCTGACGTGAGTATTCCAGATCTTTATTGTTGTTGATGTTGTTGTTCAATGCTGTGGAGTCGGTTCCGACTCATAACAAACCAGTATAGAGTTTCTTGAGGATGATTGATGTGTTTGAACTACCCACCTTATGGTTAGCAGTGCTTCTCCTACAGCTCCATGCCAGGGCTTTGCTATACAAATTGACTCTACTATGGCTTTTTCTACAGGGTGACTCCAGATGGCAGCACATTAAACATTTACAACACTCTCAAAACTGACATGGGGAAATACACTTGTGTTGCTACTAATCCTGCTGGAGAAGAGGACCGAATTTTTAATTTGAATGTCTATGGTAAATTTAAAGTTTCACCTTCTTTTTGGCTATGTTACCTTAGGAATCTATCAGTAGAAATAAAAATACAGCAATATATATATGGAGCATTTATTTTTAAATCTGATATCATTGTAGTTTCCTTGATTTTAGAGCAGAAATATGAGCAATTGTTGTGGAAATGATTTGAGTAGTAATGCATATGCATCTCTCTCTCTCTTTCTTTTTCCACACTCTCTCCCTCTCTTTGGCTGCATGGCATAGCTCCACCTGTAATCAGGGGTAATAAAGAAGAATCAGAAAAAATAATGACTATGTTGGATACTTCAATTAATATTGAATGCAGAGCCACGGGGTCACCTCCACCACAAATAAACTGGCTAAAAAATGGACTCCCACTGCCTCTCTCCTCCCATATCCGACTATTGTCAGGAGGGCACATTATCAGGTCAGATTTTATTGTGTGTGAACAATAAAGTAGCTGTCATTTTAAACCTTTCCTTCATCCAAAGAGTGTTTAAGAAATATTTCTTGCTAAGTTTTTATTGTGGTTCCCCCACTTCTGTATATCTTTCAAAGAGTGAAGATAATAAATACAAAATTGAATTATTTTGATTCTTATTTAAAGGCTCATATTTTTGTAAATTTATACAATATTAGTCTTTTCACAGACAAGCATATTATCACAATTTTATTTCCAGTAACTACTGTTTTTGCTAAAAACTAGGTATATGGCAGAAGATGGTAGGAAGATGCCTACTATAATTGTAAAATTTTGTTTACTTTTATTAATGCATATTTGAAATATATTCACCCCTCAAATTGTTATATTTTCAGTGGCATACAGAGAATAAATTGTATTTGAAGCATCTAAATTCTGTTTTTGTTGAATGGAATACAATTAGTCGGATCACATTGTTTTTCAGGATTGTGAGAGCTCAGGTGTCTGATGTCGGTGTGTACACTTGTGTGGCCTCCAATAGAGCTGGGGTGGATAATAAGCATTACAGCCTTCAAGTTTTGGGTATGTTGCAGAAAAGACCCTATTATTTTATTGCATGTCTAGTATCAAGTTCATATTTAGACTAGTATTAAGTATATGTTTAGAAATTGAATCCCTTCTATATTGGAAAGAACTGAGAAGACAGAATTCTTGCTAAATAGGGAAAATTTCATTTTATCCCAAGAGATCAATATTTGTTGAACCACAATGATGGGGAAAATATTGTTCTGACCTGGAATTTTGCTCTAGATCAAATGTCAGTTTAAAAACAACAACAATGTTTCAATCAAGACACAAGAGCAGTATTTCTCATTCAAAGAGAAAAATTAAGACTTTACTAATAATATTAGCAATTCTTTTAGAATATTTAAAATATGAATGGTTGCAGGTAGGTGCAAATATGTCTCTGTCTCTGTGGACGTATGTGCATAGAGATAACTCAAAGCCTACTATTTTGGAAATACAGGTATAGGATGCTTAATCTCAATGATGTGTTCTATGAAATAGGACATTAGGTGACTTGGACGTTATATAAAGAGTGAGGAGTGCAGGACAGTCACCTGTTGATCTGGGGTTCCATGCCGTGGGACTGTGTGAAACTTTAGCTCTACCACCACCAGTCCTGCATAATTGCCACCAGGTCTCTGAGAGCTGTACCGTCTCTCTGTCCATCCACCACTGAGTACACTCACTGAACTGACAATTGCCTTTCCTGTTTGTCTTTCTTCCACTGCCACAGCCTGGACCACTCAGCAGATTCCACCTCAGGAGAAGCTCAGAATCGGGCCCAGACCCTCATGATCACAGGGATCCTAGGTCGAGTGGGTCAGTAGGCTAGGCAGAACACTCTCCATGGAGTTTGAGCAAAGTCTGTGTAGTCCCTACCTGAGGCAAACCCAGTGGGAGCAGAGGATGGTTGCTAAAATGTCTTCCCCATATTGTTGTAGAGCCAGGAAGTTGCAGGACCTGGAGAGCTAGTGAAAGATATAGTGGATCTTCGCATCTCATTACTTAGCAAACATGTGCCCACTACATTCTGTTTTCCAATGAGACATCTATAGTCCTTGTAGGGTAGTGGATTATTAGCTAAACTGCTAATCACAAGATCAGCTGTTCGATTCTACCAGTCTCTGCATAGGAGAAATATGAGGCTTTTTGTCCCCATAAAGATTTGCAGCCTAGGACACCCTATACAGGGTTTCTATGAGTCAGAATCAACTTGATGGTACACAACAACCACCATTATAACCTTATGGAACTAGGAACGTATATGTGGTAGGATATTTCCCAAAGGGTCATTAAGCACTACATACCTGAATTGAGATTTGTTGATTGATATTCCTCAATCTACAAGCATGTCTCAGAACAAATAATCACTGAACTACCAACTGCAAGGTTGGTGGTTCAAACCCTCGGAAGTCCTATGCAGGGTGGCTATGAGTTGGACCTGACTTGTCAGCACTGAAAAACAATAGTCTACAAATGGCTTTACTTGGATTATATAAAACGGACTCTGAAACTTCATCTTTTATGTATTACACATAAGGCCATTGAAAATATGCTTCTAATAATTTTTACATAAGTAAACAAACCTAAGATATTGAAAAATGGTTTTGAAGATGTCCTAAATGACAGTAATTTCAAATGACTGTACATTGATTATACGTTCTATAAAATTTTTTTCAAAGTTTCAGTGCTAGTATTAAAAATTCAAAATTAGTATACTTGATACATGTTTTTATACTAAAGCCATAAATAAATGATGTATTCATTTTTAAAATGTATGATTTCAGTAAATTAAAAGTGTTTTCTATAAATTAATCTCAAATTTCTCTATGTAAATTATGCTTTTCTTTTCTTTTCTGTTTAGTACCACCAAATATGGATAATGCAATGGGAACAGAAGAAATCACGGTCATCAAAGGCAACCCTACCTCAATGACATGCTTTACAGATGGGACTCCAACTCCCAGTATGTCCTGGCTTAGAGATGGCCAGTCTCTGGATCTTGATTCCCATCTGATGGTAAACACTCAAGGAATGGTCCTTCAGTTCATTAAAGCGGAGACTGAAGATTCGGGAAGGTACGCCTGCATTGCTTCAAATGAAGCTGGAGAAGTCAGTAAACACTTTATCCTGAGAGTCCTAGGTATGTAAACATTTTAATAAACATCTAATAATTAGGATTTCCATTTTTATTCCATCAGTTCCTGGAGCCATGTTCTTTGCCAATTCCTTCAATGCACCTTGGACTTCTTCCTTCAGTATCATTGGCTCTTGATCATATGCTACCTCTTGAAACAGTTGAACAGCAACCATTTTCTTTTGGTACAGTGACTCTGTGTATTCCTTCAATCTTCTTTTTTTTTTTTAAGTTTTTTTTTATTGTGAATTGAGTGATAGTTTACATGGGGGAACATTATTGCAATGATTGCAATCCCCTGCATGCTTCATCATTCTTCTGTTGTTATTTATTTATTTTTGGATGTGCACCAAAACTCTCAGGAATATACAATCATTCAAACAGCCAAAGGGCACACCCTGCCCCCTGGCCTCCAGCACACATACCCTCTCCCTCCATGAATCTAGAATCCTCCACTGCTCCGTCTCTCCATGTCATCATCTCTGCCTCCATCTCTGTCTCTGGAGTCCCCGCTTCTCTGGGTAGGGTCCCACACTCCATTACCACTCTTCTCCCTTAATGGTCCCAGGGTCCTCTGCTCCAGGACTGTAAGATCGACCACTCACCCCTTCTTGCTACAAAACTTCTACCTTTATAGTTGCAACAATTGCAATTAGCGATGATAACAGTACTTACTATTGAATCATGAGAGTCTTGTCTCCATCTCCTTTCACAACACCTGCCTAGACAGAATGAAAAGCACTCAATGGGGATTCTACCTTCCCCCCCGCACACTCTGAATCTAAACTCCCACTTGAAATCTTGTAAGCCAGTCACTTCATGCCTTTTCAGTCCCCCATTTTAGGTAGCCAATGTCTAAGATGCCCATCTGTCAACTGTGTGTACAGAGGGGCTGGGAATGATCCTCGCTGTAAAGATTCTTTCACTCTTGGTTGATATTTTAAGCTACTACATCCATAAGTATAGGTCAAGTTCATCAGATTGTAGCAATTTACACTTGTTCTTTTTCCCTCTTTTCATTCCTCTAGTTGGGTTCTGAACATCCAGCCTATTATGTTAGGTCCAATGGGCACTATCTGCAAGTTTGGGTGCCCTTGTCCATATCCCCTCACTTCATATCAACTGGATGCTTCACTCTCAGCTCTAGCCCTCTGTGGCCATGTCCTCATCCATGGGCTCAGGAATTCCCAGGTCTCACCAAGCTTAGGGCCAACAAGTTCTCTCCACACACCAGGTGGATGGGGGTCTATGTAACTTTGTTGGACAAATATGGATCTCTTCCAATCAATTGGCCAGAAAGTTGTCTTCCAAATTTCTTGGCATAGATGAGTGAGTGCCTCCAGTGCTGCCTCCCTTTCTTGAAAGATTTCAATTTTTATTCCATCAATTCCTGGAGACTTGTTCTTTGTCAATTCCTTCAATGCACCTTGAACTTCTTCCTTCAGTATCATTGGCTCTTGATCATATGCTACTTCTTGAAACAGTTGAACACCAACCATTTCCTTTTGGTACAGTGACTCTGTGTATTCCTTCCATTTTATTTTGATGCTTTTTGCATCATTTAATAATTTTCCCAGAGAATCCTTCAGTAACGAAAGTTGAGTCTTGAATTTTTTCTTCAGTTCCCCCAGCTTGAGAACTGCTGAGCGTGTTCTTCCTTTTTGGTTTTCTGACTCCAGATCTTTGCACATTTTGTTGTAATATTTGACTTTATCTTCTCGAGCTGACCTTTGAAATTTTCTGTTCAGCTCTTGGATCTCCTCATTTCTTCCATTTGCTTTAGCATCTCTATGCTGGAGAGTAAGTTTCAGTGACTCTTCTGGCATCCATTTTGATCTTTTCCTTCTTTCTTGTCTTCTTAGTGACTTTTTGCTTTCTTCCTGTATGATGTTTTGATGTCATCCCACAACTCTTCTGGTCTTCAGTCTTTAGTATTTAATGTATCAAATCTTTTCTTCAGATGATTTCTAAATTCAGGTGGGATATATTCAAGGTCATATTTTGGCTCTTGTGGACTTGTTTTCATTTTCTTCAGCTTCAGTCTGAATTTACATATGAGCATTTGATGGTTTGTTCCACAATCTACCCCTGGTCTTGTTTTGGCTGCTGAAAGAACAAACAGATCTGTGTTGGAAGAAGTATAGCTAGACTGCTCCTTGGAGGTCAGGATGGCCAAACTTTGTCTCTCATACTTCAGACATATTGTCAAAAGGGACCAGTCGCTGGAGAGGGATATCTGTTTGGTAAGGTGGAGGGTCAGAGAAAAAGCGGAAGACCCCCAGCAAGATGGATTGGGCAAGTGGCAGAATCAATGGGCTCAAGCGTGGCAACAATTGTGAGGTTTTCCCAGTACCAGGCAGTGTTTCATTCTGTTGTGCATAGGATCGTTACAAGTCAGTACTGACTTGATGGCACCTAACAACAACAACAACAATTAGGAAAAAAGTGACAGTAAAGGCTTAGTTGTTGTTAAGTGCTGTTGAGTTGATTCTGACTCAGTGACCCTGTATAGGGTTTCTGAGGAGCAGCTGGTGGGATTGAATGGCCAACATTGTGGTTTGCAATCCAGTGCTGATCCTACAGCACCACACCAGGGTCCTAGGTATGTAAACATTTTAATAAATATCTAATAATTAGGAAAAGAGTGGCAATAAAGGCTTAGTGAATAGATGTCGTTTTTAGAATCCTTGTACTAAGGGACAAAAATTGTGATCACTACATTTTAATGTATATTTATGTTTTGGAATTCACCTTTACTCTTATATGAAGCATGTCAGATATAAATTGGAGACATCATTATTGTGTTTCGTACTTGGCTGAAGAAAATGAAAATGCCTACTTGTAAAACATTATACATTGAGAGTGATTACGAGTTGGGCTGCTAACCTCAAGGTCACCAGTTTGAAACTACCAGCTGTTCTGCAGGAGAAAGATGAGGCTCCCATAAAGATTTACAGCCTTGGAAATCCTATACAGGTTTACTATGAGTTGGAACCGACTCCAGGGTATTCAACCAACCAACCAAAGTAATATAATCGTTTGAGAAGTAGCTTTAAATTTTTTTTTCAAGGACTAATATATATCTGGTAATAACACTTCAATGAAAAAAGCATAATATTTATAATATTATAGTTATTCCAAAAATATTTAAAATGAAAAAAGGCCACACATAAATTCACAACATATAATAACATGAAATGATACATGATCAAATGCATTTATTATTTACCCATTAATTATTAGATATATAGCCCACACATTCTAGATAGCCAATGTCTAAATTTCCATCTTTTTGAATCATTTGTACAAAGGGAATAGGATTGATCCTTGATGTGAAGACTCATTTCCTCTTAGTTGGGATCTTGAGCTACTACATCCATAAGAATAGGGAAAGTCCATGAAATTGTAGCAGTTTACACTTGTTTCCTTTATTACATTTTTTCATCTTCCTCTAGTGAGTTCTGATCATTCCACCTATCAAACCTAGGTCAAATGGGTATTATCTGCAAGTTTGAGTGTTCTTGTGCGTCTCCCCTCACTTCATATCAGCTGGATGCTTTATTCTCAGCTCTAGCCCTCTGGGACTCATGTCCTTGTACAGGGGCTCAGGAGTCCCCAGGTCTCACCATACTTCAGACCAACCAGCCCTTCCTCTTTCTCTCTCATCTTCAGGTCTACTGGCATCTTAGATACACTTTCTAATTCTAGAATTTTTTTGTTGTTGATTAACTGAACTGATATTATAAGGAGATGCTTCCCTCATTTGCTTAATTATACCATAGAGCAGTTCACAAAGAAAAAGTCATGCTGAATGCTTACTCCTTTCCCTTTAGTTACCAAATTTCAAGAAAACAAATTTATTCCATGTAATCTTTCAAAATTAACCAATTACATTTTAAATATCATTACTTAAAATCATTACTTTAATATCATTACTACATGTTCATGAACTCAAGAATTTAAACAATTACAAAGATTATCAGTTTCAGAGTTAAAAGTACCTCATATTTGGTCAATGAGACCTTGTTCAAGTTCATGCCTAATTCTATTTGATATAAACCTAGTAGTCTCTGATAACTTTCTTAATATCTTGTACGACAAACTGTTCAGGACTCACCTTGTTCATTTTCTGCCCCACACCTGGAATTAGTTGTTTGTCCAAGAAGCTGTGGTCCTTTTGAAGTGAAATTATATACAAAGATAAATCAGAATTTAGAGATTGAGAATACTCTTTGCTACAACATTAGTCATTAGGGAAGACAGTAACCCTCTAAGTCTTAGCTGCTCTATTTAAATTGGCCTACAATAGTTTCCAGTAAATATCCGTTGATCATATTGTGAATCTCCTAGTCTCAGAAAAGAGGCTATTGCAAATACCAATGGCTTGAGTTCAGTGCACCTTAGTCCTCAAACTGACATATTTGCTCTTGAGCACTTTAAAAAGGTCTTGTGTAGCTGATTTGCCTAATGCAATATGTCATTTGATATCTTGACTGCTGCTTCCATAAATGTGATTGATGGTTGATCCAAGAGAAAATGTAAAATTGTAATTACGAAGACTCCTGATGTGATGCTGTAGGATCAACACTGGATTGTGAACCACAAGGTCAGAAATTCAAACCCACCAGCTGCTCCTTGGAAGCCCTATATGGGGTTTCTATAAGTTGGAACTGACTCTGCGGCACTTTACAATAATAACTGTAATGAAATACTAAGCAGAAAATATCCATAGAAAACTTGAATAAGCATTTAAGGAAATTCTGTTTCTAAATTTGGAATGGAGTTTGACTGTTGTTAGGTCCCACTGAGTTAGTCCCAACTCTTAGTGACCCTGTGTACAATAGAATAAAACACTGTTGGGTCTGCACAATCGTTCGGTGTTTGAGTTCATTGTTGCAGCCACTGTGTTAATCCATATCTGTAAAGGTCTTCTTTTCTTTTGCTGACCTTTACAGCTTTACCAAGCATGATGTCTTTCCCCAGGAACCGATCCCTCCCGATGACGCATCCATAGTGCTTGAGACAGTCTTGCCATCCTTGCTTCTAAAAAATTTTCTAACTGTACTTTTTCCAAGACAGATATATTCATTCTTTTGGTGGTGGTGATAGTGTGCCGTGGAGTCATTTCTGACTCACAGCAACCCTGAGTAGGGTTTCCAAGGCTGTAAGTCTTTATAGAGGCAGAAAGTCTCATCTTTCTCCTGCAGAATGGGTGGTAGTTTCGAATTGCTGACCTTGAGGTTATTAGCATGACTTGTAACTAATATGCTCTCAGAGTTCCTTAATCTTCTGTTAGTCCATGGTATATATAATATTCTTGGCCAGCACCATGATTCAAGGCATTAATTCTTCTTCAGTCTCACTTAATCATAGTCCAGCTTTCATTTGTGTATGAGGTGATTGAAAATACCATGGTTTGGGTCAGGCACACCTTAGTCCTCAAAGTGACATCTTTGCTTTTCAGCACTTTGAAGAGGTCTTTTTTGCAGTTTATTTGCCCAAAACAATAAATGTTTTTATTTCTTGACTACTGCCTCCATGGGTGTTGAATATGGATCCAAGTGAATTGAAATCCTTGACAACTTCAATCTTTTCTCCATTTATCATGATGTTGATTATTAGCCCAGTAGTGAGGGTTTTGTTTTTTGTTTTTTTATGTTGGAATGTAATCCATAACCATCCTGAAGGCTGTAGTCTACTCTTCATCAGTAAGTTCTTCCTGTCTTCTTTGTTTTCAATAAGCAAGATTGTGTCATTTGCATGTTAAGTCTTCCTACAATCCTGATGCTGAGTTCTTCATACATTATAGCTGCTATTATTTTCTCAGTATGTTGTTGTTGTTAGGTGCCATCGAGTTAGTACCGACTCATAGCAACTTTATGCACAGCAGAACGAAACACTGCCTGATCCTGGGCCAACCTCACTACTGTTGTTGCCATGCTTGAGTCCATCGATGCTGCCACTTGGCCAATCCATCTCATTGTGGGTCTTCCTCTTTTTCTCTCACCCTCCACCTTACCAAACATGATATCCTTCTCCAGTGACTGGTCCCTCATGACAATATGTCCAAAGTATGAGACATGAAGTTTGGCCATCCTGGCCTCCAAGGAGCACTTTGGCTGCACTTCTTCCAACATGGATCTATTGGTTCTTTTGGCACCACATGGCACTTTCAGTATTCTCCTTCAACACCATAACTCAAAAGCATCAATTCTTCTATGATCTTCCTTATTTACTGTCCAGCTTTCACATGCATATGGAGAAATGATTGAAGTTGTCAAGGACTTCATTCTTCTTGGCTCAACTGTCAACACTCATGGAAGCAGCAGTCAAGAAATCAAATGACGTATTGCATTAGGCAAATCTGCTGCACAAGACCTTTTTAAAGCGTTGAAGAGCAAAGATGTCAGCTTAAAAACTAAGGTGTGTCTGACCCAAGTCATAGTATTTTCTCAGTATACACATTGAATAAATATGGTGAAAGGATACAACCCTGATGCATATTTTCCCTAATTTTTATCCACACAGTATTCACTTGTACTGTTTAAATGACTGCCTCTCAGTCTTTGTACAGATTCTACATGAGCACAATTAAGTGTTCTGGGATTCCCATTCTTTGCAATGCTATTCATAAATTGTTATGATCCATAGAGTTGAATATCTTTGCATAGTCAATAAACCACAAGCAAACATTTTTCTGGTATTCTCTGCTTTCAGTAAAGAGTCATCTCACATCGTTCATGATTTCATCCTTCTGTGTCCACTTCTGAATCTCACTTGAATTTCTGACTCTTCCCTGTTGATGTACTGCTGAAACTTTATTGAATACCTTCAGTATAATATTTCTTGTATGTGATATTAGTTATACTGTTTGATAGTTTCTGCATTAGATTGGATGGATCATCTTCATTTGACTTTATATGACTCTCTTCTAGGTGGTTGGCCAGGTAGCTGTCATTCAAATATCTTGATGCAAATGAGGGAACACTTCCAGTGTTGCATCCATTTGTCGAAACACCTCAATTAGTATTCCAAAAATTCCTAGAGTCTTGCTTTTGGACAAAACCTTCAGTGTAACTTGAACATCTCCCTCCAATACCATTGATTCTCCGTTGTGTGATCCTTCCTGAAATAAGTGAATGTTGACCATTACTTTTTGGTACAGTGACTTTGTACTCCTTCCACCTTATTTTGATGCTTTGCCCTTAATTGAACCAACTTCCACTGAGTTAATTCAGACTCATATTGGCCATACAGGGTAGAGTAGAAATGTTACATAGTATTTCCAGGACTGTAAGTCCTTATGGAGTCCTGGTGTGGCGCTGTGGGCTAATGTGTCAGACTGCAAAGTCATTTGAACTGCAAGGTCTGTGGTTCAAGCTCACCATCTGCTCCTTGGAAACCCTATACAGGGTCACTATGGGTTAGAATCAACTCAAAGGCACTTAACAACAACAACAGCAAGTCTTTATGAAGTCAGACTGTCTCTTCTGTCTCCTGTGGCATTGTTGATGGGTTCGAACCACTTACTTTTTGTTAGCAGCCCAACACTTAAACCTACTGTTCCAGCAGAGTTATTTTGACCATAAAATCCTTCAGTATTGCAACTCAGTGTTTAAATTTTGTCTTCAGTTCTTCAGCTTAAAAAATGCTGGGCATATTCTTTCCATTTGGTTTTCTAAATTCAGATCATTGAAATGAAATGCACATTTCATATACTTTACTTTTTCTACTCTAGCTGCTGTTTGAAATCTTCTATTCCATTCTTTTATGACACATTTCTTCTATTTGCTTTAGCTACTCTACATTCAAGAGCAAGTTTCAGGATTTCTTCTAATATGAATTTTGGTCTTTTCTTTCTTTCCTGTCTCTTTAATGACCTTGGCTTTCTTTGTGTATTATGTCCTTGATGCCATCCCATAACTTGTCTGGTCTTCATTCATTAGTATTTAAATCCATTCCTGAATGGTCTCTAAATTTAAGTGGGATATACTAAAGGTAATTCCATCATAGACTTCTAATTTTCTTCAGCTTCTGCTTTTTTATGAGCAATTGAGGATTTGTTCCACATTCGGCCCCTAATCTTGTTATGACTGATATTCAGCTTCTTGTCATCTCTTTCCACAGATGATTTGATTCCTACATATTCTATCCAGTGAGATCCATGTCTGTTGCTGAAAAAAGTATTTGACATAAATACGTCGTTTGTCTTGCAGAATTCTGTTATGGTGTTGCAAAATTAGATCATGCAATCACTGGTGTTTCTATCACAAAGGCCATATTTTCTAACTACTGATCCTTCTTACATGTTTCCAACTGTAACTTCACAAGTAATTATCAATGCATCTTTATTGCATGTTTCTTGAGTTGAATTAAGGGCCTTGATGTTTGATTCTCGTTATATCCTCTTGAGAAATACAATTTTAGAATTATAGGAAAGAAAAAAATAAACATTTTTCATGCCCGGCCTAACATATAACAAGTAGTTTGATATAAAAATCATCATCTCTTGATATAACTTTGTGTGTGTGTGTGTAATCTTTTTTTTAACCTCAAAGTTCTTCATGTGAAACTTGACAGCAAAATTCCATAGTAGTTGCTCCTTGCTTTTGTAAGATCAATCAGTAGTTAAAGGGTACAAAAGCACACTTTAAGAGAGAACAAACAAGATGGCAGATTAGGTGGAAGTGCAGTAAAGGAGCTTCGCCAGCAACAACACAGAATACCCGACCAAGCAGGCTCAGGGGATGGTCCCAGAACTCTGAACCACATATAAAGGAATATTTAGAAGGTTGGAAGGCTTAGAGCTGGGGGGATTTGTGGCAGAAGCAAGAAATCCATTGCTTTCTAATTTGAGATGCTCATCTGCTCAAGGAGCCGCCATCTTGGGTGAGACCATGCGGGGAAAGGATTGGAGCGGCCAGAGACACCTGGCAGAACCACTGAGATAAAGGTGTAGACATTCTCTTTTGGTAGCTGTTCATTGGTCCCTTGCTATCCGCGCACCTCCATTCGGGTGACTATAGGGGTGCCTGAGCTAGTGGGCACCCCAGCCCCACCCTCGGAGGGTTCTACTTTGCATGCGCACAGATCTCCTTGAAATTTAAAGAGACCGTTTCCAATTAAAACCAAACGGCCACAGCC
>NW_006408728.1:4099637-4183086 GCF_000296735.1 Chrysochloris asiatica | reverse complement strand
TGCCCTTTGGAGATGTAAATTATTATATATGCCTGAGTGGGTTTTTTTGTTTGTTTTTTAAAAAGCTAAAGTTTATAGAGAGAAATACTGTTAACTGATGGTACATGGAGGTGATTATAATCAATGTAATTAAACAAGGTATATGATTTGTTCAATGTAAAACTGATGATTTACCCTGTCTTCAAAATTTCACTCAATCCACAATAAAAAACTTAAAATAAATAAATAAATAAAATTGAAAAACAAAACAGAGGAAATACAAGCAAATACTATTGAACAATGATGCACAGAGGGAACTGTAATCATTGCAATGAAACAATGAGTGTATAACCAATGTTCTCCCATGTAAACTACTACTCAATTCACAATAAAAACTTAAAAACAAAAACAAAGGGAATGAATATACTTTCCCCATGGATGAATCTTGAAAAGGTTATGCTAAATAAAGTAAATCAATCACAAAAGGAAAAAAAAAAAAAGAAGAAGAAGCACACTATAAGTATCTCTCTGTAAATAAATGGTACAAGGTAGGCTTAGTTTTTATTCTTTCCAGTTCTACATAGTTAAGTAAGAATACTCTAATTTTCAGCTGATTTCCTATAATTACCTTGGATGGCCTGGCATTTACTTTATAATCTATTGAAGACATGACCCATCCTTTTTGAAACAGTTCTCGTGAAAAATTGTAACAATACTAGGAATTATCATTTGGGTTTCCTTACTCTCACGGACTCATAGCATATTAACATAAATTTGAGTTGGATATTATTTTAAGCTTTTACAGTCAGCAGTAGTTTATCAAGCTGCAAGTTTATTTTGTCATTGTTTTAAATTCCTCTTGAATAGAGCCACCTCATATTAATGGATCTGAAGAACCTGAAGAGATATCTGTAATTGTTAATAATCCACTTGAACTTACCTGCACTGCTTCTGGAATCCCAGCTCCTAAAATTATGTGGATGAAAGATGGACGGCCCCTTCTACAGACCGATCAGGTGCAAACTCTGAGAGAAGGGGAGGTTCTACAAATATCTACTGCTCAGGTAAGTGTCAAAGTGCATACAATTACTTTGTCTTAAGTTTCTCTGTTATTCATAAAGTTTTCAGTGACTAAATATTCGTAAGTAGTTCGTCACTCCTTCTTCCTAGTCTGTCTTTGTCTGGAAGCTCATCTGAAACCTGTACTCCATGGGTGACCCTTATGGTATTGAAAATACTGGTGGCATAGCTTCCAGAATCACAGCAACTCACAAGCCACCACAGTGCAACAAACTGACAGACTTCATCTCTCATACTTCGGACGTATTGTCAGGAGGGACCAGTCACTGGAGAAGGGTATCATGTTTGGTAAGGTGGAGGGCCAGAGAAAAAGAGGAAGACCCCTAACGAGATGGATTGGCCAAGTGGCAGCGTTGATGGACTCAAGTGTGGCAACAGTAGTGAGGTTGGCCCAGGATCAGGCAGTTTTCATTCTGTTGTGCATAGGGTTGCTATGAGTCGGCACCGACTCGATGGCACCTGACAAGAAATTAAATTTACCACTTTCTTAAACATGAGAGTATTGGAGAAATTATGCCATCTGAATACAGCACAGAATGTGTAACTTTAGCAAAGGTAGATGAGTTCTATCATATTCATAATTGGTGAGGTACTTATAGGGTGATATGACTGAAAGGAGCTTGAATTCAATTTTATAAGAACTTGTTGACCACATTTCCAACAAGTTCTACGTATTGTGGGGGATATAAATGTATACAAGACATGTCTCAGCCTTAAAAGAAGGTTCCACTTGTCTAGGGGAAATATAACTACATTTATTTCATATTTATATATGAAGCATAAAGAGGACCTTTACATACATTACTGTTGTTGTTAAGTGCCATCGAGTCAGTCTACTCATAGCAACCCTGTATAGCATTTCCTAGGAGCGGCTGGTGAGTTTGAACTGACCTTGTAGTTGAGTGCTTATCGTACAGTGCCACACCAGGACTATAGTGGTGGTGGTGGTTATGTGCTGTGGCGTTGGTTCTGACTCAAAGCAACCTTGTATAGGGTTTCCGATTGATGTGTAAAATTAAATGTGATCAAATCCCAAGACTTGTCTCTATTCATCTTCTTTTTGTTTTCATAGCAGTTTTCACCTACCTGTGAGCTAACACTTGTTGCTTAGTATTTTATATAGCTGAGCTTCATCTTTTTGTATATATATATGAAATATACAGGTAAACCTGGCACTTAATGAATGCCTTCCAAATTCTGACTTGTGAGGCAGAGACTAAATGTAGACAAGTGGAGACGGCAATATTTGTTGACAATTAGCTGAGGTGGTAGAGAATAGATAGTGTTTAGAAGTTTTAAAATAGGATAAGAACATACTTCTGTTAATCAAAGAACTTTTCAAAATAAGAAGATAACTTATAGATTGGGAGAAAATTTTCAGGAATAATATGAAGGGGACTTCAAATGTTTGTGGAAAAATGAAATTAAAAGTTAATGAAACTTTTCCACAAGTTTTTGAAGTCCCTTAATATACTCAATAAGGATCCATCATACAAAATATATATTTAAGACCTCTACAACGTAATAGCAAAAAGACAAACAATCCAGTCAACAAATGGACAAAGGACTTGAATAGATAGTTCACCAAAGATATTCAAATGACCAAAAACACATGAAAATATGGTCAATGTCATTAACCACTGGTGGTGGTGGTAGTGGTTTTGTACTGTTGGGTAGCTTCTGACTTGTAGCGAACCTGTATAGGGTTTCCAAAGCTATAAAGCTTTACAGGAGCAGAAAGCCTCATCATTTTCCTGCAGAATGGCTGGCAGGCTCAAACTCTTGCCCTTGTGGTTCGCAATCTAGTATTTATTGTATGGAGCCTCCATGTGCCCTTCATTAAATAATTGAGAGATATAAAGCAATTAATGTGAAAAATTACAATGAGATATCACCTCATCCCAGCAAGCAAAATGTGTGTTGGAAAAGTTGTTGATAAACTGGAACCCACATCCATGGCAGATGGAATTGCACAACCACTGTGGAAAACAGGTTGGCAGATCCTCAAAGTTGAACATAGAATTACCATATGACTTAGCCATACCAATCCAGACATCTATCCAGAAGAAGTAATGGCAGAAAGGCAAGCAGAGTCTGTCCATCAGTGCTCATTGCAGCACTTTTCACAATAGCCTAGAGGTGGAGGCAACCAAAATTCCCCTCAACAGATGAGTGGAATACAAAATGTAGTAAATACAAGTACACACAATGGAATGCAATTCATCCATAAAGAGAAATGAAGTCCTGATACAAGCCACAGCATAGATGAACCCTGAAAACAAAATTCTAAGTAAAATATTCCACTACTGTTGAGTCGATCCCAACACAGAGGCACCCTGTAGGATAGAATAGAATTGCTCTCTAGGGTGTCTGAGAATGTAAATCTTAATGGAAGCAGAGTGTCTCATCTCTCACAAAAGGACAAATACTGCATAATCTCATATATAGGAAATAAGCAAATATATAGAAACCAAAGATTGCAAGTAGTTACCGAGGGTATGAGGAAGTAGAGAAGGGGTAGTTTTTGCATAGGGGGCATTAAGTTTATTGATGGAAATACTATGTTAATTGTATAGCAAGAATGATGGCCCAACTTTAAGACTGTAATCAATGTTAGTGAATTGTACATGTAGAATTGTCAAGATGTTTTGTTATGTATGTTTTCACCACAATTGTAAAATATAATGAAATATTCAGAATTGTTCTCTAGGCAATAGTGCATCATTTTAAAATCATAAATGAAGGAGTATATTAGACCAGGTTTTCTAAAATTGTATTTATTTTTCCAAAAATTTTAGTCTTAATTTGTTGGCGTTTTTACACTCATTGAAAAGTTTTTGTCATAACCTGTAAAGTCAATCTTCAATGCAAGAATTAAACATTTTTTTAATTCCCCATATCCTTGGGATAAACAAGTATTTTAAAAAAGAAAACAGAATTTTTATACTATATAACATCAAACATATAGATTAAAGTTGCCATTTTCAATAGAAACTATGCATGTGGGTTTCTAAAGTAATATTTCTATTTTTAGTCAGACAATAATAGATTCTGCTGTCAATCTAACTCTATTTATAGTCAAATTACATTATAACCCTTTCATTCCATGATGTATATCAAAGGTATATTTAAAATGTGGGATTAATGTGCTTTCTTTGAATAATAAAACATTTCATTTGTTTTTATTAATTTAATAAGTACACCTCATTTTATTTAGGAAACATATAATTGTGCTTTTCACTTCATAATTTAACTCATAAAGATTGATTTCTTCAACTAACACTGAGTATGAGTCCTGGTGTGTCATTGTGGGTTAATGCGCCAAACTGCAAAGACATTTGAACTGCAAGGTCAGCAATTCAGGCTCACCAGCTGCTCCTCGGAAACCCTATACAGGTTCGCTATGGGTCGGAACCGACTCAATGGCACTTCACATCAACAACAACATGTAGCCTGCCATGATTCGTAGATACTTTATATAGCTCTATATAGGAGTTCATTAAATACACCTAACAGGCAAGCATTCTGTAATCAAATACTGGAATCTTGTGAATACATAGCTTCACATCAAATAGAAATATCAAGCCACTGGTCACTATCAGATCACTAATCACAAGTGTTAAATCAGTTTATTAAACGGTTAATTATTGTGTTCCTTTAAGGATATTCTGTTGTTGTTGTTCTTGTTGTTTTATTGTGACTTTTGTTCTCAATTGAGATAACTATTGGATTATTATTCTCATCACCAAAACAAATATATTTGGCATTGTTTAATTCATTTGTTTGGGTTTTGTAGGTGGAGGATACAGGAAGATATACCTGTCTGGCATCCAGTCCCGCAGGAGATGATGATAAAGAATATTTAGTGAGAGTGCACGGTAAATTTGGCAAAACATCCTGTAGTCGACACAACTACTTAGAAGCTATACTTTAGGCAAAAGGGGGTAACTCTTTAGCACATCATAAAGATATGTTTATAGATTAGGAAATGTGTATTTTACAAATTGGATTCTTATAGTTGACTGATCAAGTGTTGTTTGAGGATAGTTCAGTTGGGTATTTATTTGTTTTGTTCCAATTTAAAATTAGTATTCATTGATTTTAAACCATGGAATGTAATTATGATAAAAAAACAAAAACCACCCATAACCCCACTATACAGAGATACAGCTTGTAGAATATTTAGCTTTTTCTCTCACTTAACAATAAGGTAAAAATGTTTCCATGTAAGTAAATATATACCTATAATACCATTTTTAATAATTATGTAATATACAATTATATTAATATGCCATAATGTATTTATTTAGTCAGTTCCCTACTTTTGGATGTTTAGATTGTTTCTTCATTTTCATCAATATAAACAATACTGTGATATGAAGGTTCCCCTGGTGGCAGAGTGGGTTAGACAATGGTCTGCTAATGACAAGGTCAGCAGTTCAAACCCACAGCTGCTCTGTGGGAGAAGCTGTCTGCTCCCACAGAGATTAATAGTCTCATAAATGCTATGGAGGGAGTTCTACTCTGTCCTTAGAGGAGTGTGATGAGTCAGAATAAATTCAAAGGCAGTGGGTTTGGTTTGAGACATCCTTGTACATATGTATTGGCCTAGTTCCCAAATTGTTTTATTTGGTTAAATTTCTGTAAGTACACTTGTTTGACTAAGTGTGCACGCACAAACATCACAGTTATATGACTTGAAATTTGTTGCCAAGTAATTTCTAATTACCTATTAGAAATGTTGAGCAATAGAGAGACTCTTACACTGTTTTGACATAGAAATGGTAATTACCGTTCATGGGGAGGAACATTTGAAAAACTAAACATAACATCTCGATTCGTTCTCGTAGTCATGAATTTAAAGTGTCCTTCCCTAATGTGGTGCTGTAGGATAAGCACTGGATTTCTAACCAGAAGGCCATTGGTTCAAACCCACCAACCACTCATTGGAAACTCTATACAAGGTCACTGTGAGTCTGAACCAACTCAGTGGCACTTAACAATAGCAACAACCCCTAATTCCGAGCCCTGGTGTGGTACTGTATGATAAGCATTGGACTTCTAACAACAGGGTTGGCAGTTCAAACCCACCAACTGCTTCTCAAAAACCCTACACAAGGTTGCTATGAATTAGAACTGACTCAAAAGCACTTAACAACAACAACCACCCCTAATACAAAGGAACCCAGCTAGTGTAGTGGGTTACTCATTGGTCTGCTAACCACAAGGTAAGCAATTTGAATTCACCAGCTACTATAAGGGAGAAAGATGAGGATTTCTATAGCCTCGGAAACTCTATACAGGGTTGCTTTGACTCAGAACCAACTCAACTGGCACACCACCACTATCACACCCTAATATGTATACAGATTAGACCTGCCATTAACTGTCATGTAAATTCAGCATTTAAGAATCACATAAAAAGATAGCTGTAGAAAAATGTATGCATTTCTGAATATTTAAATGAGTTAACTTTGATTTGGGAGTTTAAAAATCTGATGTTCAAAGAAAACCATTGTCAAGCAAAATACCTAGAAAAGGATTTTGAGTCCTAGTGGTACAATGATTAAAGTGCTCAGTTGCTAACCTAAAGGTCAGCGGTTTGAACGCACTAGCCACTCCACAGGAGAAAGATATGGCAGTCTGTTTCCATAAACATTGGCAGCCTTGGAAACCCAGTGGACAATTCTGCTTTGTCACACATGGTCACTATGAGTCAGACTTGACTTGATAGCAATGAATCTGGTTTTGTATTTTTTCTCTTTGCTTCAGTTAATTTATCTATCAAATGGTGATAGTAATTCTATTATATCATCTATTCTAACATTCTTGTAGTTGTTGGAAGGATTTTAATAATTAATGTACATGAAAGTGCTGAGTGAAATAAAACTATTCAACTGTATTATAAATTAAAGAGGTAGTATTTTAAATTCATATCTATTATTTATTATAGTGGAAGCAAAGTTTGTTGAGTACCTATGATCATTTGGATCATTTTATCCATCATTTATGTACTTTTATGCTTTTGTTCTTACACTCAGTACCCCCTAATATTGCGGGAACAGATGAGCCCCAGGATGTCACTGTATTACAGAATAGACAAGTAACTTTGGAATGCAAA
Source organism: Chrysochloris asiatica (assembly GCF_000296735.1). Lineage (NCBI taxonomy): Eukaryota > Metazoa > Chordata > Mammalia > Afrosoricida > Chrysochloridae > Chrysochloris > Chrysochloris asiatica. The sequence continues at coordinate 4,175,906 of NW_006408728.1, read as the reverse complement.
TCAGATGCAGTGCCCCCACCTATAGTCACTTGGCTCAAAAATGGTGAACAACTACAGGTAAATCTTTTGCTACTTTCTATAGATTGATTTTGAGATTTAAAAAAAAAAAAAACAATCAGTTGTGATTTTTTTCTACCAGCAGAGAAGCTGGTAGAAAAGGCAATGTACATCATTCTACTGGTTGCTCGGCATTGTAGCAGTGAGTACCAGGTCCTTCTCATCTCAGTTTTACTGGGATAGTTTGTGGATAATCATAGGCCAAAAGTCTAGGTGTTTAGACTCAAGATATACCACAAATTGGCCTATGTATCTTCTGGATCCCATGTATCATTTTTAAAATTAAAGAATTGATAAAAAATTATGTTGTTATTGTTAAGTGCCCTTGAGTCAGTTTTGACCTTATGCACAACAGAAGTAAATATTACCCAGTACTGCTCCATCCTAACAATTCCTGATAAGTGTGTGCCAATTGCTGCTGCCACAGTGCCAGTATATCTTGTTAGGGGTCTTTCTCTTTTTTTGCTTCCCATTCATTTTACATAGCATGATGTCCTTCCCCAAGGAATGGTCCACCTGATACATCTGAAGTATGAGAGATGAAGTCTTGTCATCCTGACTTTTAAGAAGTATTGTGGCTGTACTTCTTCCAACACAGATTTGTTTGTTCTTATAGCAGTTTGTGGTATTTTTAATATTCTTCTCTAATACTATAAATCAAATGCATCAATTCTTCTATAATCTTCCTTATTCATTTTCCAACTTTGATGTGCCTGTGAAGCTGTTGAAAATACCATGGCATGGGTATTTTCCTTATTCCTCAAACTGACTTCTTTGCTCTTAAACACTTTGAAGAGGTCTTGTGCAGCAGATTTGCCTAATGCAATAACATTGTTTGATTTATTTACTATTGCTTCCATAAGTGTTCTTGGTGGATCCAAGCAAAAGGAATCTTTAACAACTTCAATCTTTTCTCCATTTATCATGATGTTATTTCTTGGTCCAGTGGTGAGGATTTGTTTTCTTTACATTGAGGTACAACCCATATTGAAGGCTGTGGTGTTTGATATTCACCAGTAAGTACTGAAGAAAAATTCAAGCCTTGACTTGAAATATTGAAGCACTCTATGGGGAAATTATTGACTGATGCACAAAACATCAAAGCACAAAATCACTGTACCAAAAAGAAACAGTCAGTGTTCAACCATTTCAAGAGGTAGCCAATGATCAAGAGCCAGTGATATTGAAGGAGAAGTCCAAGGTGCATAGAAGGCATTGGCAAAGAACAAGACACTGGGAATAGATGGAATACGATTGAAATCTTTCATTGAACTGATGCGGCACTGGAAGCACTCACTCATCAATGCCAAGAACTGTGGAAGACAATTACCTTGCCAACTGACTGGAAGAAATTGTATTTGTGCCTGTTCCAAAGAGAGGTGATCCAGTGGAATGTGGAAATCATCAGACAATATCAGTGATAGTCCATAGCAATAAAGTTTTACTACAGTTAATATAAAAATGGCTGCAGCCATACATTGACAAAGAAATAACTTTCAGAGGTTTAAATTGGATTCAGAAGAGAACATGGAATTAGGAATATCATTACTGATGTCAGATGGATCTAGGCTAAAAGCTTACCTGTGCTCTCTTGACTACACAAAGACTTTCAATTGTGTGGAAAATGACAAACTAAGGACAACATTGTGGAGAATGAGTATTCCAGTACACTTAATTGTGCTCATGAGCAACCTGTACATAGACCAAGAGGCGACTGTTTGAATAGAACAAGGGAATGCCAAAGGGTTTAAAATTAGGAAAGGTGTGTCCCAGTGTTGTATTCTGTCACCACACTTATTCAGTCTGCATGCTGAGCAAATAATTTGAGAAACTGGATAATATGAAGAAAAATGTGAAATCAGGGTTGGAGGAAGACTAATTAACAAACTGAGATATACATATGATACAACCTTGCTTGCTGAAAGTGAAGAGGACTTACAATAGTTACTGATGAAGATCAAAGATCACAGCCTTTGTTAAGTTGCATCTCAATGTAAAGAAAACAAGAATCCTCATCAATAAACCAATAAAAAAACATTTATATAAATAAAGAAAAGATTGAAGTTGTCGAAGACTACATTTTGCTCAGATCAACCATCAACACTCATGGAGGCAGCAGTCAAGAAGTCAAACGATGTGTTGCATTAGGTAAATCTGCTGGATTAGACTTTTTTAAAATGTTGAAGAGCAAGGGTGTCAGTTTGAGTACTAAGGTGCGCCTATGCAAGCCATGGTATTTTCAATAACCTCATATACATGTGAAACTTGGACAATGAATAAGGAAGACCATAGAAGAATTGATGCATCTGAGTTATACTGTTGGAGGAAAATATTGAAAGTACCATGAACTGCCAATAGAACAAATAGATCTGTGTTGGAAGAAGTACAGCCAGAGTGCATTTTGGAAGCCAGGATGGTCAGACTTCATCTCTCATTCTTTGGACATATTATCAGATGGGATCAGTCATTGGAGAAGGATATCATGTTTGGTAAAGTGGAGGGTCCAAGAAAAAGAGGAAGACCCCCAGCAAGATGGATTGGCACAGTGGTAGCAGTGATAGGCTCAAGTGTAGCAATGATTGTGAGATTGGCCCAGGGTGGGGCAGTGTTTCAATCTGTTGTACATAAGGTAACTAACTATGAGTTGGTAACAACTCTATGGCACCTAACAACAATGTGCAAAATATTAAATGATGCAGAAATCGTCAAAATAAGATGGAAGGAATATACAGAGCCACTTGTACCAAAAAGAAATGGATGATGTTCAACTATTTCAAAGGATAGCATGTAATCCTGAGCCAATGGTACTGCAGGAAGATATACAAGGTGCAGTGAAATCAATGGCAAAGAACAAAGCTCCAGGCATTGGTGGAATACAAATTGAAATCTTTCAACAATCTGATGTAGCACTGGAGATACTCATATATGCCAAGAAATTTGGGAGACAGCTACCTGGGCAACTGATTGGAAGAGATCTATATTTGTGCACATTCCAAAGAGAGGTGACTCAATAGGATACAGAAATCATAGGACAATATCATTAATATTACATGCAATTAAAAATTTGCTTAAGATAATTCAAAACCAGCTGCAATAGTACAATGACAAGGAACTGCCAGAGTCAAGCCAGATTCAGACAAGGATGTGGAATAAGGTATATCTTTGCTAACATCAAATGGATCTTGGTTGAAAGCAGAGCATTTCAGAAAGATGTTACCTGTGCTTTATTGAATATGCAGTATTTTGACTGTGTGGATCATGATAACCTATGGACAACATTGTGAAGCATGAGTATGCAGGAACATTTAATTATGTTAAAGAGGATCTTGTACATAGACCAAGAGGCAGTTGTTAGAACAAAACAAGGTGACACTGAATGATTTAAAATTAGGAAAAATGTGTGCCAGTGTTGCATTCTGTCACCATACTTATTCAATCTGTATACTGATGAAATAATTTGAGGAGCCGGATTACAGGAAGAAAAACGTGGCATCAGGGTTGGAGGAAGGCTAATTAATAAATGGTGATATGCAAATGGTACAACCTTGCTTGATCAAAGTGAAGAAGACTTAAATACTTACTGATGAAGATTTTAAAAACCCACAGTCTACAGTATTGGTTGCACCTTAATATAAAGAAAATTTACAGAAAGACTTTTTAAGTTAGTAGCACTTAACTGATGTTCATGGATGAAAGATGCTATGAAAATAAACTCTGAAAATTTTATTATCCCCAAATTCTGGTATATCCATATAAAAGTCAAAAAAATTAAAATACCGTCCTTAGAAATTGTAATCAAGCATCTAGGTTCTTTCTTCCACTCTCAGCTCTGTTTCCTTTGTCTTCGATTCAGAGCAGCCTGTCCATATATGGTGACAGACACTGCCTCCAAAATTGACATGCTTAATTACATCCAGTGACCATAGTAAAAAAGTACATGCCTTCTTTCTCCAACATATCCATCAACAGCCCTGAGAAGGACTGTTGATGGATTCAACTCACCTTTTCATCATTAAGTGGATCATTGTGGTCAGACATGTGGGCGTACTGATTATGTGCTTGCCTTACCACACTCAGAGAAATAGTTCCCAAGGGTTTTTGATACTAGAATAATGGTAAGAAAGCAGGCAAAGCATGCTGACAGACAAAACTTTGCACTTCACTATAGTCTCCTTTGATACTAGAAAGCAAAATTTTATTCCTTTTCTCATACATTTTAATGGTAAATTTTACTTCTGAATCTAGGCAACACCTCGAGTGCGAATCCTATCTGGAGGGAGATATTTTCAAATTAATAATGCTGATCTAGGGGATACTGCCAATTATACCTGTGTTGCCAGCAACATTGCAGGAAAGACTACAAGAGAATTTATTCTCACTGTAAATGGTAAGAAAATTTTTAATTGCTTTGTGATTAAAAATTCAGCCAAGAACATTTAAATCAATTTTTCTTTTCTTTTTTTTTTTGGTCTTCCATGAACTTCCTAAATGAATCCTTATGGTAAGTGTAGAATTTGCGTTAGGGCTCCATTGTAAATTAATTCATTTCATATTATATAATTAGAGGTATCTGACTCTATCTTAAGTGATAATATATGACTGATGATTATTAACATACCCTGATGTTTTGTGTCATTCACATTGGTTGTTGAGGAAGTTTATATATTAAATGCCTAGATGACAAGTGGCCTGTGATTTAGTTCACTATTATTGAAATATTGTTGGCAAATAAGTGATATATGTGCAAGATGGAGATTATCATAGGACTATAATTCTTTCAAGAATAAAATTTAAGTAGTAAAATTTGTCAAAATATACTATATACTTTCCCTCAAGAGAGTCTCTTTTGGATTTTTAATATACGAGGTTATACAAGTTAGTGGGTGACCCACACAGCTTATATTTCTAATACTAAAATCCAACTGCAGGTTTTCTATTCCCATATGAACTCAATGTTTCATAAAGTAAATGCTCTGAGACGTGCATGATTAACCACAGATGTGCATTTCATTAAAACAGACCACTTTCTGTTCTTTATTTTAAATGAAATTGTCCCAGTGTTGACACTCTCTGACCATTATTTGGCCAAAGAAAAATAAAATATATCATCTTTAATTTGTATCAGACCAGAGCTGATGTTTATTGAAGCCTCTCTCACAGAGAGCCAAATTTCACACACTGTATCAGGGATTTTAAACATACCTCCCCCATCAATGCTTTATTTTTAAACACAAAGTGTCTTGTGTAAGATTTTAGAAATTAAGCCCCAGTTTTGTTTATACTGATATAAGTTAGCCATAGATAAAGCTATCCATGTGATTAAAAGCTCACCTTGTCTTACCTCTTCAGGGTTTTGTTCAGGCTGTGTTATTAGTATAACTGAACTTTTTCATTGCATTTTGTGTGCAGTTCCTCCAAACATAAAGGGTGGTCCCCAGAGTCTTGTCATCTCCTTAAATAAGTCAATTGCATTGGAATGCCTTGCTGAAGGTGTGCCAACCCCAAGAATAACTTGGAGAAAGGATGGAGTTGTTCTAACTGGAAATCATGCAAGGTAACAATCCTGGAAAAAGAAGAAAAATACTATAATAACTGAAATATAAATTCTTAAATTTTTTCAGTGCATTATTTTGATCTTATGTTTATAATTATTTAGCATCTTCATCTTAACATGAGAATCAAAATGGAGCATTTCATAAGTATAATTCTTAACTCTCATATCTAAAATGCAATGATTGTAATCCATCCAATATTACAAGCTAATTTTTTAGATATCATTGAATCATAATTAATCTGCCACCAAGGTTTTTGTAAATATGTGTCCTCTAAAACAGGTCAAGGACTAAAAGTAGATTTGACTAAGTCTTAAAAAATTATTTCCATCAAAAGGTGAAGAGTCATATGAGGTTGATTCAGAAAACAATCACTTTTGATTTTTCTTATAGATATGCTGTCTTGGAAAATGGGTTCCTTCTCATCCAGTCAGCTCATGTCATGGATGCAGGACGGTATTTGTGTATGGCTACCAATGCTGCTGGAACAGACCGCCGGCGAATAGATTTACAGGTCCATGGTAAATATACTTTCATAAACACCCTCCAGTCTTTGGAGCAAATGCTTTAAGTCAAATAACCTAAACTAGTGATCTTAATGCCCAATGCAATTTAAATGCATTATATGAAATTTTGAGAATAAAAGCCCATGTTTTCTCTCCAGCATGGTTAGCACCTTCACAACACTATTTAGATTCACATAACTATGAGACAAGTTACTAATGATTAACTTCAGGTTTGCAGAAATACTTCAAATGGCACACTATTGCTGAATGTGTTTTCCTAATTTAATGCCATTGCTTTAGTTCCTCCATCTATTGCTCCTGGTCCTGCCAACATAACTGTAACAGTAAATGTTCAAACTACTCTGGCCTGTGAGGCTACTGGAATACCAAAACCATCAATCAATTGGAGAAAAAACGGGCATCTTCTTAGTGTGGATCAAAATCAGAATTCATACAGGTAAGAAATTATTTCATTTAAAAAAAACATTTGTATAAGAATAAACATTTCATTATTGATGGAGGCAATAGATATAAAAATTATGAAGACTTTTCAGGTATACATTGCACAGAGAATACTTTTTCCCTCCTTAACATGGAATTCAGTTTCAACGTAAAATTATAAGTGTAATTTTTCCATACACAAGTCCTCTGATGAGTCCACAGGATTAGACTTCTATTCCAGTTGATTTTTAAATAAAATTTTATAAAGACAAAAGATTAAAAAAAAGCACTTGATATAAAAACAAATTCTATGAAAATAAATAAAAATTTTAGTTGTAAATAAAAATCAACCTTTTTTTTTCCTTGATATGTTATATAGGTATGTGGTAGCATGCATGGGGAGGGAAATATTATTTTTCTAATTCTTTGCATTCCTCCTAATAATAACAGGCCTCATAATATGCTAATGTATATTTTTAAAAGCTATGCTTTGAATAACTAGCAGTTTCCTGTTGCCATTGAGTCAATTCCGGCTCATAGCAACCCTACATGAAAGAACTTCTTGTAGGTTTGTCAGGCTCCGTCCAATCAATTCCAGCTCGAAACAACCTTGTGCACAACAGAATGAAGCACTACTAATCCTCACATAGGGTTTACAAGGTTGTAAATCTGTCACACACTGCCGCATCTTTCTCGCACAGAAGAGTTGGTGGGTTTGAACTACCAATTTCATGGTTAACAGATGAACATCTAACCATTGCTCTACCAGAGCTCCTTTCTAATGCTATAAATGAACCTAATTTCTTATATTTGAAATGAGTTAATAGATAGTTATTCTGTCAGATGATTGCCATAGTACTGAAAAAAATGGTATAATCAATATACTTTGACAAAAATCAATTCTGATATGTCAGACAACATGAAAACAGGAATATTTTATTTGAAATCCTATCAGTTCTCTCTCGCTCTTAATCTGTTTATCTTTAGGATTGGGAGTTCAGTGATTTCAATATATATACTTTATGGAAAATGTATAATGTCCTTGAATAAAAAGTACATTAAAAATATTTCCATAAATTAAATCATTTCTATTCATTAAATAAATTTGAAGTTTGAAGTAAGAAAACAGATATTATTTAGAGTTACTTTCAATCATGTATATATGCTTACTAAATCTAAGCATTTGATCCAGATTGCTTTAGTTTTCAGTTGGCTAGAGATTAAAGGTAAGATTTACTGATTATGATCTCCATACTTCATTTATTGATGCATGAACCTCCAAGGTTCATGTAAAGAGACATATGAAGTACTGTAAAAGATTAGACAAACAGATCTGTAGCTAAATACCAACCATCTAAATTTTAGTCTTCCCATCTGTAAATGGAAATAATTATAATACCAACCCACAGACTTATTGTGAAATTTGGAAATAATTTATCATGGTGCCAGGAATTTATTCAATGCTTAATAAACAGTGGCTGTCATCAATGTGATAACATTCAGAAAACACAAGATTCCATCTTCAGACAGCCCTTCCTCTTAACTACGTCCTTAAATGCCAAGGTTGAGGCTCTACTAATCCATTACCCTAAACTTAAACTCTTGTTAGACTTAAAGAAATAATGCATGTTTTAAAGTACCTTATTGAAGTGACTGAACAAATGAAATCTGGTATATTGTACCTCATTGCTTTGAAATCTCTCTTATAGACTTCTGTCTTCAGGTTCACTAGTAATTATTTCCCCTTCTGTGGATGATACTGCAACCTATGAGTGCACTGTGACAAATGATGCTGGAGAGGATCAGAGAATCATGGATCTCACTGTACAAGGTAGAACTGTTTAACATGTGAATTAGAAGTTGTTATAATGAAAACAACTCATGATTCTAATATTTTTCAAGTTTTTCCTTTTCCATTTAGCTAACATTTACATGGGAGTCCTCGGTCCTGGTGTGGTGCTATAGGATAAGCCTTGGACTGCTAACCTGAAGGTCAGCAGTTCAAACCCACCAGCTGCTCCTAGGAACTCTATACAGGGTCACTACGAGTCAGAATTGGCTCAATGGCACAAAACATTTACATGGAGTGGTATAATGGGTGGTATAAATGGTTAACATGTTTGACTACTAATCAAAAGGCTGGAGGTTCAAAACTACCCAGAAGCACCTTAGAAGAAAAGTCTGACGATCTACTTCCAAAAACCAGCCATTGAAAAATCCTATAGAGCACAGTTCTACTCTGATATACATGGAATCACTAGGAGTCAGAATAGACTCGATGGCCACTGGTTTTTAAGATTTACATTCAAAGGGGAGTGAAAGCTTTATGATAAGGCTTTTGAAATATGTAAATGTTGGACACATGTATGGTTTTATTTCTTTTTGTTATTACTGTTGTTTTAGTTCCACCATCCATAGCTGATGAGCCTACAAACTTCCTAGTAACCAAACACACCTCAACAGTGATTACCTGCACTGCTTCAGGAGTTCCATTTCCCTCAATCCACTGGACCAAAAATGGTATAAGACTTCTTCCCAGGGGAAATGGCTACAGAATTCTGTCTTCAGGTAAGACCAAGTTCAATGATTAAACATAAACCAGTTGGAGCCCTGGTGTGGTACTGTAGAGTAAGCACAAGATCGCAAAGGCAGTGTGAGCTGCAAGACTGACACTTCAAAGTCACCACCCGCTTCTTGCAAACCCTATACAGCATCACTCTGAGTCAGAGCAGACTCCACAGCACTTAACAACAGTAACAATACCAAGCTTTAGTTGCACCAAAATAAAATACGTTTGCATTCCTGGACTTATCTATCCCCCACTCACCAAAAAAAAAAAAACAAAAACAGCAATGAAAATGGAGCTAGTGAAAGGAAAGGAAAAAAAGAAATCTAGAAACAAAATAATTAGCATTATCTAAGACTGATATTGGATAATAGATAATAATTTCTAAAATGACAGCATTGTGAAGAACGAAAATCCAGAACACTTAATTGTGCATATGCAAAATCTGTATATGGATCAGGATGTAGTCATTTGAAGAATCAAAGGGATAACTGTGTGGCTCAAAATTGGACAAGATGTGTGTCAGGGTTGTATCCTTTCACCTTATTTATTCAATCCATATGCTTAATGAATAATCCATGAAACTGGACTATATGAAGAAGAATGTGACGTTAAGATTATTTGAAGACTCATTAATAACATTTGATAAGCAAATGTTAAAAATGAAGATAGCTTGAAGCACTTACTGATGAAGGTCAAATACTACATGCCCTTCAGTATGAACTACACCTGAATATTGACAAAATAAGAATTCTCACAACAGAACCAATAAACAACATCATGATAAATGGAGAAAAATTGACATTATCAATGGTTTTATTCTACTTGAATCAGAAATCAATGTTCATGGAAGCAACAGTCAATGAAATGATGCATATTTTGAAGTACCCTGTTGAGACAACTGAACAAATGAAACATACTGCATTGGTAATATCTGCTGCAAAAGACCTCTTTAAGATTTTGAAAGGCATGTATTACTTTAATGACTAATGTGCATCTGACCCAACCCATGGTCTTTTCAGCCACCTCATATGCAAGTGAAAGTTGAATACTGAAAAAAGAAACAGAGTAAGAATTGATGTAGTGTTGGCAAACAATACTGATTATTATACCATGGACTCCCAAAAGAACAGATAAGTCTTAAAAGATATACTATCAAAACATTCCTTGGAAGCAAGGATGGCAAGATTTTCTATGGCTTACTTTACACACATCATCAGGAAAGACCAATTGTTAGAAAAGGACATAATTTTTGGTAATGTAGAAAGCCATCATAAATAACTCTCAGTGAGATAAATTGACATAATAGCTATAACAATGCACTCAAAGCAGGACTGGGCCATGTTTTGTTTTGTCCTGCATGAAGCTGCCATGATTCAAAGCCAACGCTAACAACAAGACTACCTGAATATAGTAAGTGTGACAACTGGCATTTTATGTGCATGTTTGCTGAACCTAAAATTTAACAAATTCATTAGTATATGTGAGTATACCAAATTGCTTTCTTTGACCAAAGAGAATGTTCATTCATTCACCCTAGTTTGGTGCCTAAAACCAGCTACTTACTCTCCTGTGTTCCTGTGAATACAAAACTAAGACAGGTTATTTTTCTTTCAAAGTTTATAATTTTTAAGGTAAAGCTCGTTAGTAAGTACAATGATGGGTCATTTTTTAGGGTGGTAGCAACCGTCATTGATACCATTCAAAGTTTTAGTATTGAAGAGAAAATAACTCACTTAAATGAAAGCATAGGTGATTCACATTAGTGTTTATAAAAACATATCCTACAATTGAGGGGTACATTAGAGGTAAGCTAAAATAGCAACTAATACTCTGAGATTTTTAGAATGTACACCTACTCCTTGCTTATCATCTATGTCATTATCTGTGTCTTTTTTTATTTTTTTTACTATTTACAGAAATAGTAAAAAAAAAAAAAATCTATCAAATAATTTTGTTCATTAACAACTTCTGTCAGTAACAAACATCAAAGTACAAGGTGAGAGTAACACGGGCTGTGTTGGTTAAGTCTGTGTCAACTTGTCTGGACCATGACTCACAGTGGTTTGGCAGTTATATAATGATGTCATTTCACATCTGTGTAGCGATGTAATTTGTCAGCTATATAATGATAAAATTTGGAAATTATGTAAGTATGCAATTCTCCATTTTGTGATCTAATATAGTCATTCTCCATTTTCATATAATGACCTGGTTTGGAACCTAACCACGTCAATAAATGAGGACTGGGAATACACATATTATTTTAAGAGAACTTGCATATTAGAAGACTTGTACCCAGGATACAAGTTGGTTTGCAAGGCAGTGTATTTTGGCTTTCAGAGACCTTCATAGACTGGTAACAGTTCATATTATAAAATGCATATTAACTATCTTCCAGTACAGTGTAGTAAGTTCAAAAAATGTTTGGAACTTTCTCAAAAAGTTAAATAGTTACTATATGATCTAGCAATTCCACCCCTAGATATTTGCCTAAAAGAAAAGTAAGTATATGTTCAAGTGGTCATGTCTGTGAGAATGTTCATGCTAGCATCATTATTCATAATAGTGAAAAAGTGGAAAGAATTAAAATGTTCATCAATTTGTGAATGTATAAACAAGAGGTGGTATATTTATACAGTGAAATTCTATTTAACAATTTTTTTAAAGTATAAATACTGGCACATGACACAACAGATGAACCTCAAAAACACAGTGACAGAAGTCACATCCAAATGCTGTACTGTATGACTTCTAGGATCAGCACTGCACTGCGAAGCACAAGGTCCGTAGTTCAAACCCACCAGCTGCTCCTCAGAAACCCTATACTGGGTCACTGTGAGTCAGAGTCGACTTGATGGCACTCAACAACAACAACAACAATGATTCCCTTTGTATGAAATGTCCATAAAAGGAAAATCTGTAGAGATGGGAAATGTAGGTGTAACTGACTAAGATAGGAGTTGTGATAAGGGAGTGATTTCCAGTGGGCACAGAGTTTTTATTTGGGGTGACAGAACTGTTCTAAAATTAGATTATGCTGATGGTTGGCCAGCACAGTAAATATACTAAAAATGACTGAATTGTACGTTTAAATTGATTAAGGTGGCCTGTAAAACATGCCTCAATCAAGTTGTTAATAATAATTGTTTCAAAATTAATGGGTTAGGAACTTCAGTGTATACAAACATAAGCTAAGCAAGTTTTTCTGCTAGGTGCAGAAAGCATAAAAATGAAATAGACAGTTTGTCAAATGAGAAAAGCAAGGATGTATATATATAGAGATACATATATATTATAACTTTTTTTCTCTCTAGGAGCAATTGAAATATTTGCCACCCAATTGGACCATACTGGAAGGTATACTTGCATTGCCAGAAATGCAGCTGGTTCGGCTCATCGACATGTGACCCTTCATGTCCAGGGTATGGAAGGTTGTCTTTACTCCTTAAAAACTTGTATTTCTTTCTTCTTCTTCTAAGTCATTTTTAATCCTTGAAGAACAGTGTTCTCTAGAGCTATGAGCCACCATAAATTCCTAGGAATATGAAAACTTCAATAAGACTAAAAAGGCACTGAAATGATAAATCATACAGAACAACCACGAGATTGTTTTCCTTTTTGGGTTTTTATAATATGTTCCTACTTCTAGTCTATTTGTATTATAATAAAAACTGGTTGCAGTGATGACTTCAAAGTTTATAATGGGATCAATATTTCCTTTTCCTTTTCTAATGGACAATCAAATCATTACTCTTTCAGAATTACAGATTTGACCTTGTTTAATCTCCTGAGTACAGCAGACATTTCTTCCATACACTGGTGCTATTATTATTTTTTTCTGTTGATTGTTTCTCATAGAACCTCCAGTCATTCAGCCTCAGCCAAGTGAACTAGATGTCATTCTAAACAATCCCATTTTATTACCATGTGAAGCAACAGGGACACCCAGTCCTTTCATTACTTGGCAAAAAGAAGGCATCAATGTTGTCACTTCAGGTATCTATTATTTTGCCTATCAAGAAAATCATGGCAAATTCAATGTTTTAAAATTGAGAAGTTGGCATGACTATATATTTTAATAAAAATAAAAATTTGTCTAATTTCTGTGTTAATAACTGTACTGCAGGTAAAAAACATGCAGTTCTTCCAAATGGCGGCTTACAGATCTCAAGAGCAGTCAGAGAGGATGTTGGGACTTACATGTGTGTGGCTCAGAATGCAGCTGGTACAGCCTTGGGCAAAATTAAGTTAAATGTTCAAGGTACTTAAGTAATCAACATCTATGTCTTCATTTCAAAACTGTTTTGACAGTGTATTTCAAAGATGTATATATTTAAAATGATTTTGCTACCTTTCCTCTATAGTTCTTAGTATTCTTAGTTTACATGATTCATATAAAGAAGGAAATTTCAATGTGCTGTTTTCTGTCATTGTTTTTGTAAGAAAAAAGGAACCCAATATATTTCTATTATGAATCTCTACTTTATATTCCAGTTTGTTACATGGCATATTTAATGTGGTTTGTTTGTCTGTTTATTTGTTATTTAAATCGATCCCTCTATAATACTACCTTGAAAATATGATTGTTGTCCACTTAAAAAACAAATTGAACAGCAGTTTCAGTATATTCATGGAAAAAAGAGTCTAAAGAAAAAGCAGGATCTTTTGTTTTGTTTTCACATGTACAGGTATTTTCTCAATATAATTTTCCTATCTTGCATGCACTGTTTTAAGGAAGTGAATTGGAAATAAATTCCATAATAATGAAGTTGATTTTGCTGATTTTGAACTTCTGGGGTTGTCTCCCTATAATGTCGTTATTGTTAGGTCCCACTGAGTTGGTTTTGACTCCTAGCAACCCATTGTGCAAAAGAACAAAACACTGTCCAGTCCTGTACCATCCTCATAGTTATCCCTATGTTTGAGACTATTTTTGCAGACATTGTGTCAGTCCATCTAATTAAGGCTCTTTCCTTTCCCCCTGACTTCCTACTTTGCCAAGCATGACTTCTGAATGACTGGTCCCTGCTGATAACATATCCAAGGTACATGAGACAAACTCTTCCCAATCTTACTTCTAAGGAGCATCTGACTATACTTCCTCCAAATTGGATTTGTTTATTTCTTTGGCAGTCTTTGATATATTAAATATTCTACACCAATACCATAATTGAAATGCATCAATTCTTCTTCAGTGTTCTTTATTTATTGCCCAACTTTCACATGTATATGTGGCAATTGAAAATGACATTATTCCTATGATATATTAATAAATATTATAAAATTCACTTTTCTGATTATTGTAAATCTAATTTCAATTTGCTTTTCAAAGTTTATTTAACAAATACTTATGGGGAATAACTGGGGGGCATATTTAATAATATAGACATGATCCCTTGCTTATGATATTTTCTTTTTAGTAGATAAGAGACAATTATGCAATCAAATCAATGAAACCATTATAAATTCTGATGTATGCTATGTATATAAAGAAAAAAATAAGGGCAGAAGTGGAGAATAATGGGAATTGGTAGGGCTACTTTAGGTCAGTGGCCAGGGTATGCTTCTCTGAGAAGATGACATGCAAACTGAGGTCTGAATAATGAATGTGAAGGTTTCAGAATGTGTTCAAAGACAAAGCTGAGAAAAGAAGTAGGCTAGTGTGGCTAGACATTGGTGAGCAAGAGGAAGACTGACATAACTTTAGGGAGATCAGTGCATGAAGGACCAATAGGACATAAAGAGTTTAGATTTCAATTTTTGTGCAGTGGGAAACTGTCCAAGAATGCAAACAGAATTTTGATTTGGTTTTAAGACCTCTTTTGTTGCTATCAGATAATGGTGTTGAGAAAGGATAAGAATACAGGTGGATGATCTGTTAAATTAGTCTAGGCAGGATGGATGTAATATTCTGGCCAGAAGTGGGGTGTCTGTGTGTTGCAGAGGTGAAGGGAAAAGTGATGGATTCAAGATGTATCTGGAAATGTAATTACCAGGATTGCTGGTAACTCTAATTTGAGGGGTGAGGGAAAGAGAAGAATTGATATTTCCTGGACTTTGGGCTGAAGCTTGTGAGTAGATGATAGTACCATAGTAGACTACAAGGGGAAGAACAGGTTTTAGAAGAAGGGAATCGTGATTTCTGTTTAATCATGTTGACTGTGAGAAACTTAGAAATTGTCTCTCACTTATCTATCAGTTTGTCGTACTGTGGTGGCTTAGGTATTGCTGTGATGCTGGAAGCTATACCAACAGGTTCACCCAAGATGAACAGGTTTCAGCAGAGGTTCTAGACTAAAACAGACTAGGAAGAAGGTGAAGCAGACTACTTCTGAATGCTTAACCAATGAACCCCTTCTGCATAGCAGCAGAACACTGTCAGAGATAGTGCCGGAAGATGAGCCCTTCAGGTTGGAAGGCAATCAAAGTATGACTGAGAAGAAGGTGCCTCCTAAAAGTAGAGTTGGCCCTGATGATGTGAATAAAGTGTTTAGAACTTTCATTTGCTGATGGGGCACAACTGCAAACGAGGAGAAACAGCTGTAAACAACCATTAATAACCTGAACTGAAATGTACTTACTATGAATCTAGGAAGACTGGAAGTTGTCAAAAAATGAAATGGAATGCATAAAGATAGATATCCTGAGCATTAGCAAACTTAAATGGATAGGTATTGGCCATTTTGAATCTTACAGTCATGATTTATTTGCTGGTACCAATAAATTCAAGAAGAAAAGTGTAATATTCATCATTAAGAAGAACATTTCAAGATCTATCCTGAAGTACAGTGTTGTCTGTGATAGGATAATATCCATATGCCTGTAAGGAAGACCAGTTAATACCACTATCATTGAAATTTGTGCACCAACCAGTAAAGCCAGCGATGATGAAACTGAAGAATTCTACCAACTTCCTCAGTATGAATTGATCAAACATACAGTCAAGGTGTATTGATAATTCCAATGCTCTCCCATTTAAGCTGTCACTCAGTTCACAATGAAAACTTCAAAAACTGGTTGTTGGTTTTTTTTATGAGGAATTCACTGAGGGGGAAAAAAAAAAGATGTATTGATAATTACTGATGATTGGAATGTGAAGGTTGAAAACAAACAAGAAGGATCAATAGTTGGAAACTATGACCTTGGTGATAGAAATGATGCTGGAGAGTGAAAGAATAGGATTTTGAAAGATCAATGACTTATTTATTGCAAATTCTTTTTAAAACAACATAAAAAATGACTTAAACATGGAGCTGGCCAGATGGAATACACAGAAATCAAATTGACTACACCTGTGGGAAGAGACCATGGGAAAGCTCCATATCAGTAGCCAAAACAAGTCCAGGGGCTGATTCTGGAACAGGACATCAATTGAACATATGCAAGTTCAGACTGAAGCTGAGAAAACTGAAAAGCAGTTCACAAAAGTCAGAGTATGACTTTGAACATATCCTACCTGAATTTGGACACCAACTCAAGAACCTAGGGAACTGCATTAAACACTAGGGAACTGCAGAAACTCAACCTGAATTCAGAAGAAGACATGAAACTGGGAATAGCGTCACTGACATAAGATAGAGCTTAGCTATAAACAGAGAATACCAGGAAGGTGTTTACTTATATTTTATTGATTATGCAAAGGCTTTCGACTGTGCAGATTATAAAAAGTTATGATAAACATTGCTAAGAATGGATATTCTAGACCACTTGATTGTGCTCATGAAGAAACGGTACATAAACCAGGAGGCAGTCATTCAAAGAGAAAAAGGTGATACTAAGTAGATTATAATCAGGTAAAGTGTGTATCAGGTTTGTATCATTTCACCATTCATATTCAATCTATATGCTGAGCAAATAATCTGAAAAATTGGCTTATATAAGAAGAATGTGGCATTCACGATGGAGGAAAGAGTCATCAACAACCTGTGATATTCATATGATACAACCTTGCTTGATGAAAGCAAAGAACACTTGAAATACTTGCTGATGAAGATCATACATCACAGCCTTCAGTATGGATTGCGCCTCAATGTAAAGAAGCCAGAAATCCTCACAGCTGGACCAATAAATAGCATCATGATAAATGGAGAAAATTGAAGTTGTCTAAGATGTCAGTTTTCTTAGATCCAAAATCTACATTTATGGAAGCAGTAGTCAGAAAATCAAATGCTGTATGTTTCAGGCAAATCTGCATAAGACCTCTTTAAAGGGTTTAAAGAAAAGGTATCAGTTTGAGGACTAAGGTGTGCCTGATACAAGCCATATTTCAATTGCCTCCTATGCATGTGAAAGTTGGACAGTGAATAAGGAAGACTGTAGAAGAATTGATGCATTTGAGTTATGGTACTAGATAGAGAAGAATACCGCAAGTACCATGAACCACCAGAAGAACAAACAAATCTGTGTTGGAAGAAGTACAGGCAGAATGCCCCTTAGAAGCCAGGATGACAAGACTTTGTGTCTCATACTTTGGACATATTATCAGGAAGGACCAGTTCCTGGAGAAGGACATTATGCTTGATAAATTGAAGAGTCGGCAAAAAAGCAGAAGATCCCCAACAAGATGGATTGCTACAGTGACAGCAGCAGCAGGCTCAGGCATAACAACAATTTTGAGGATGGTGTAACAAAACAGAACACTGTTTTCTTCTGCTGCGCGCAGGGTCACTATGAAATAAAACTGACTCAATGGCACCTAATAACAAAAACATTAGAAATCGCAGTGGAGATGTCAAAGTAAATATCAGTAGTTTTTAATGTGAAGCTCATGGGAAACATAGAATCTAAAAATATAAATTTGGCAGTAATCAATGTATTTAAATTCACAATACTGAATGTGGTCATCTAGGAAAAATGTAGTCAGAAGAATCTCTAAGGAAAAAGTCATTATTTAGATATCTGATAAAAGAGATTAAGCAGGAAAAGAATACAAAAGAGAAAACAGAAATTGGAGTAAAATTAGAAAACTATAATACCGTGGAGGCCAAGAGGTTATCAAGAAGGAAGTGGACACTTTTGTTGAACATAATATCCTATTGTAGTAAGATAAGATAAGGATTGATTTCATCAATGCAGAGGTTATAAAAAAAAGTTTCAGATTTGAGAATTTTTTTCTTTGATAATTGATTAAAATTATTGGCTTAAGAACAATTAAAAGACAAAGAAGAATAGTAAACAACTAATAAAATGTGAACATTCCTAGAACACCCAGAAATAATTGCATGAAGGAGCTCTGGTAGCGTAGTGGTTACGAATCGGGCTGCGAACCTTAAGGTCAGCGGTTCGAAACTACCAGTCGCTTCACGGGAGAAAGATGAGGCTTTCTACTCCCGTAAAGATTTACACCCTCGGAAACCCTGTACAGGGTCGCTATGGGTCGGAACCGACTCAATGGCACTTAACAACAACAACAGAGGCATGAACTATTCTGAGTACCACTTGTCCTGTGCTTGTACAGTCTATAATGACAAAACACAAGATTAAACTCAATAATAATGGTTTCTGTAAATTATCTCAATAGAGTCCCTTTCATTTTCAATCACCTGATATGTGTACAAAAACAGGACAGTGAATAAGGAAGACTGAAGAACTGATGCCTTTGAATTATGGTGTTGTCAGAACAACGAACAAATCTGTCCTGTGAAAAGCACCGCCAGAATGCTCTTTAGAAGAGAGTTTGGTGAGACCTCATCTCACTTACTTTGGACTTGTTATGAGGAGGGACCAATCCCTGGAGAAGGACATCATGTTTGGTAAAGAAAAGGAAGCAAAAATAGGAAGACACTCAAGGAGAGGGATTGACACAGAGGGATGGTGTCAAACATAGGAACAATTGTGAAGCTCGTGCAGAACCAGGCAATGTTTTGTTCTGTTGTACTGACTCAACAGTACCTAACAACAATAAATTAGATGGACATTTTGAAAATACTTACTAGAAAACTCAGGCCAATACCTGTGAAGGTAACCCAGGACCAGGCAGTGCTTTCTTCTGTTGTGCATAGGGTTGGTATGAACTGGAAATGATGGTACCTAACAACGTCACCTGCATGTAAACACTAGAAAAGAAATCTTTATCATTAGTCTTTCCAGGGGGTTCTATGATCAATTCATTTTCTATGATCAATTCATTTATTCAAATAATTTATTATTCAAATAATACTTTAAAAAATAGGACCACTGTACATGAGACATTATGCTAAGTTCAATAGGACATGCATGAGTAAACATATCTTTGAACAGCTGAATATTTTTCAAACTTTAATGAGATTTATTTGGGAAGCCAATGTTTAAGCATTTGATTGAATCAGATGATGTCATATGTTACAGAAAATGCCTTTGTCCATCTAACCAAAGTTTTGTAGACATTTAAATCCTCTTGAATATATGTTGTTTCCTCATTTTAAATTGATTATTAGGCACATTTATTTGTTAGCAATATGAAAACTAATTTTCTTGAAAGGGCTCCATGCATTTTCTTTTTCAATGAAACCAAATCACAGTGATTCTTTGTTCATGATATGGTAAAGTCGGGATTTTATTTCTTATCAATGTTGCCTGACTTTATTGAGAATATAGTTGTGGTATGGGAATGCTACACTCACGTTTTAAGATGAGATTTCAACTTTGTATCTTTTAGTTCCTCCAACAATTAGCCCCCATCCAAAGGAATATATCACTGCTGTGGATAAGCCTATCATGCTACCATGTGACACAGATGGCTTCCCACCACCTGACATTACATGGCATAAAGATGGGCATGCAGTTATGGAATCAATCCGCCAGCGCATTCTCAATTCTGGAGCTCTACAGATAGCATTTGCTCAGCCTGATGATGCTGGCCAGTACACATGCATGGCAGCAAATGTGGCAGGATCAAGCAGTGCCAACACCAAACTTACTGTCCATAGTAGGTAGTTTAAAGTCATTGGTTAATAAATTATTTCAGTCTGCTGCATTATCATAAACCCACTGCTGCTGAGTCGATTCTGATGTAAAGTTTCTTAGACTGTAAATGTTTACAAGAGCAGACAGCCTCATTTTTCTCCTCCAGAATGGCTGGTGGATTTGAATCACTGACCTAACTAAGGCCCAACACACAGCACCACCAGGCCTCTTTTGGCATTATGGCAAAAAAGAAAAGTACAAATGTGATGGAAATCAGAACTGTACAAAACCAGTAATCTAAACTGGTGTGTACTTGTGAGAGAGAGAGAGAGAGAGAGAGAGAGAGAGAGAGAGTGTGTGTGTGTGTGTGTGTGTAGAGGTACACCAAAACCAGAAAACAAACCCACAGCCATCGGGTACATTCTGACTCAGAGCAACCCTACAGGACAGAGTAGAACCACTCTACAGGGTTTCCAAGGTTATAAATATTTACAGATGAAAACAATCTCAACTTTCTTCCACCCAGCATCTGATGGGTTCAAATAGTATCCCAACACTTATCCATAGTGCCATCAAGGCTCTCTGGAAAGAGAACCCTTCAAATCTAGTTCCTGTGGACTATGTTTATTGATGTGTATGCACATATGTGAGAGAGATTTTTAATACAGGCAGAATAATGAATGTATTATAATAAATACCCCCACATTGTAATTGTTGGGATCTTTTTGGTTTATGAGGAGTATTTTGTGTTTTGTGACTTTTCTGACTTTTTTTCAAGCTGCACAGCACCTTGACTCAAATTTAATTATCATATTATCTACATTATAAATGTAGTTTAAATTTATAACTGGAAATCTAGTTTATTCATTATTTTATAGTTGTAAACTACATGCATATATACTTTTATAACAAAAATATGCATTTTTCTATAGATTCAGACAGCTAACTAAATACCTAAAAAAATGTTTTAACTCTTACATGTAAAATTTAAGAAAAAATAGAATGCCTATATTAATATCAGTGGGAGGAAAGGGCAAGAAGCAAATTAAAGAGTTCCCAGCTCCTATTTGAGACGTAATTGTTATTTAAA
Source organism: Chrysochloris asiatica (assembly GCF_000296735.1). NCBI lineage: Eukaryota > Metazoa > Chordata > Mammalia > Afrosoricida > Chrysochloridae > Chrysochloris > Chrysochloris asiatica. The sequence goes on along the minus strand of NW_006408728.1, from coordinate 4,154,807 downwards.
ATAATGAATGTCTGCTTTTTTTGTGTTCAAAATTTGTGAAAGTGGTGTTTTTTAAAAGCATGTTTAAATTATTATAACTTCATAGTTACAGTGACAATTTTAAGTGCAAACAATTAATTGAATAAATAATTTAGCAAAATTTTAAAGCACCATTGATTTTTCTGTCTTCCTTGATTTAGACTAGTTTTTCATTAACATAAGTGAACTGGTAAATACATATTAATTCTTTGCCTTACAATTAAAGAATACTCACATTCAAGTATCTGTAGGAAATATACCAAAATTGACCATATAATAATAGTGGAAGAAATTGTTCACATGGATTTAAAGTACAGGCTATATAGTTCCTATAAGGATCTCTGGTAGTGTAGTGGTTACGAATTGGGTTGCGAACCTTAAGGTCAGCGTTTTGAAACTACCAGCTGCTCCACCAGAGAAAGATGAGGCTTTCTACTCCCGTAAAGATTTACACCCTCAGAAACCCTGTACAGGGTCGCTATGGGTCGGAACCGACTTGACAACACTTAACAACAACAACATGCATCAAAAAGACATTATGTATCAAAAATGGTGTATGTCTTGAATTTTTATTGTGCAAAAAAAGTGAAGTAAATATATTAATGCTGCAGTTAACTAAAGAAAAATATCAACCCCAAGAAGGCCAGTACAAAGGAGATAATTAAAATAAAATATAAATTAATGAAAAATAAAGAGTATTTATGTTGAACCACTCACCAAATTAGATTTCTATATTTTTTATATAATCTATAAGGTTTATGCATATAATCATAGCTTATATAATCATATGATGGTTACATACTTATTTGTATAGTCATAAAAAATGAGTAGATGAAAAAATAGAGTTTATAATAACTTTATTTAACTGAGAACAACTTTTATTTTGTTACTGTTTTTTAAGTTTTTATTGTGAATTGGGTGAAGGTTTATAGAGCAGATCATCATTGTTGTATTCAACAATTCATACACATTTTGCTTCATTTCATTAATTGTTGTTAACAACATTAATCAGTGTTTTTGTCATTGTTGTTAAGTGCCAGAGTCGGTACTGACTCATAGCGACTTTGCATAGGCTTTCCAAGGAGTGGCTAGTGAGCTTAATCCACTGACTTTGTGGTCAAAGCAACCTTGCTGTCCAGAACATTAACCCAATATCACTTGTCCTGCTTCCTCCCTGTCTCCTGGTTCTATTTCTCCTTCTTTCCTAATCCTTATGAAATTTATCTTTGAGTAAATGTTGCCCTTTTGATCTTAAATGTTTGATTTTTCTAGGTGTATGTACCTCACCAGTGTTATTGCTTGGCTGAAAACCATGCCACAGAGATGAGTAGAGTTTCAGATTAAAGGGTGACTGAGGGCCATAGTAACACACCAGCTGCTCCTTGGAAACACTATACAGGGTCATTATGAGTCAGAATACCCTCGATGGCACTTAACAACAAGAACAAGGGCCATAGTTACTTTTTTCTTTTTTTTTTTTTTTACTTTTTATTGTGGATTGAATGAAGATTTACAGAGAAACTCATCAGTTTTACCTTCAACAAATCATATACTTTGTTTTATCTCCATGATTGCAATCCTTTCCATACATCAACAGTTATCCCACTGCCTCCCTTGATTCCTACTTCCATTCCTCCCTCCTTCCCATCCCTTCTCAACTTTGTCCTTAGGGAAATGTTACCCTTTTGATCTTGAATGATTGACCATTCCATGATAAGCATACTTATATGTCCCCCTATGTATCTACCTACTGTTTGGCTAAAAATAGGGTCACAAGGGTGAGTTCCATTCCGGACCTAAAGGCTGATTGAGGGCTTATAGTCTAGGGTTCCTATAGATGGGTGTTTTATTTTGTTATACAATTTTGGTTTTGTTCCACACTTTCTCCCACTCTATCCAGGACTGTCTAATGTGATCCCTTTCAGAGTAGTTAGTAGTAATAGATGGGCACCATATAGTTCTTCTTGTCTCAGAATTGTGGTTACTGATGTTCACCTGCTACATTGGTCTGTTGGAATAGTTGATACCAAGTATCTTCAATTTTCATCACTCAACTGTCTTCCACATATGGAGAGACCAATAGTTTTACCTTAGATGGCCGCTCATGAGCTTTTAAGAACCAAGACACTGCTCACCAGAGTAGGATACAGAACATTGTCTTTGTAAACTATATTATGCCAGTTAGCCATGAGACTACGGTCCTGAGCCCCTGGTGGTGGTGGCTGTGTGTCATGGAATCGGTTCCAACCCACAAGTGACCCTGTACAAAGTTTCCGAGGCTATAAATCTTTACAGGAGCAGAAAGCCTCATCTTTCTCCTGCGGAACAGCTGGTAGTTTCGAAATGCTTGCAGTTAGCAGCCCAATTTGTAACCACCTTAAGGTCAGCGGTTCGAAACTACCAGCCGCTCCGCGGGAGAAAGATGAGGCTTTCTACTCCCATAAGGATTTACACCCTCGGAAACCCTGTACAGGGTCGCTATGGGTCGGAACCGACTCGACGGCACTTAACAACAACAACAACACTACCAGAACCCAGCAATTCATTGCCTTAAGATGTTTGATAATATTTTTTAACTTTTCATCATTTTGACCTCTGTAAGCTCCACCACATTCATAAGTGTGTTTGCAGCAAAGGTAAATACCCATGTACAAATATCCTCTTTCAAACCGTTAATATTTGTGAGTATAATCCCACTCTCCCTCCTATACCTGTTCAGTCTGTGTATCTGACCATGTTACTTTTAAAATATCATTAAGATCGGTTCATGTTGTTGCTAATGTTGTTGTTGTTAAATGTCTTCAAGTTGGTTCCGACCCATAGCGATCCTGTATAGGATTTCCAAGGAACAGCTGGTGAGCTTAAACCACCGACCTTGCAGTTCAAATGGCTTTGCAGTCTGGCACATTAACCCACAGCGCCACACTGTTTGAATAATTCTAAAATGATTTGTTTTAGGAGAGGAGTATATTTATATTTTTGACTCAAGTATTCTTAGTATTGTTTACACCTTTCCCATGGAAGCAAATAGCTCTAAGTCCACTAAGGTATTTCATAGTATAATAAGTATTTTATTCATCTTTTTATATTACTGAAACTCCAGTTCAAGAAAATGAGAAACATAACATTTTTGGCTTAGTGTTATAATGCATGGAGTTATGAAATCACTATAAAACTTTTCTGTGAAACAGTATAAAATAAAATGACCTTAACAGTCTTAATCTGGCTTTAATAACATTTGTTGTAACACACTTGAAATACTGCATTTTTATAGTACTTTTTGATATTTAATATGGAATGAGTGTTTTACAGTGACTTTTATTAGTTTATCTTCACATTATCTCTGTGATACAAGTCCAGCAGTTATACAACCAAATAAGCATTTTTGTTGTGTTTTATTTGGGCTAGTTGGTTGGTTTTATAGTATTGTTTTATTCAAACTTTTGCTTTACTTCACTACATTAAGCAGAAGTAACTTAAGTAAGATGTTATGAAGCCAAGTAAAATCTAGAGACTTCCAACCCATTTATAAGTCATGTGTGCAGAAATTGAATTTAAATATATTCAATAACTTCAAATGTATTAGAGTTCTTGCTATCATCAAAAATATTGATTTCTCTCATAACAATCAATACCGTAGTAGATTTTTTTTCTTTTCATACTGCTAGAGAAATTACCCCAGAGAGTCTCATGTGTTAAAGCTTCAATGTGAATAAAGATATAGTGTCTAACTCAACATCCTGAATGACTGTCTTTTTAAAAATCTTCATAGTACCACCCAGAATCCGTAGTACAGAAGTACATTATACGGTCAATGAAAATTCACAAGCCGTTCTTCCATGCATGGCTGATGGGATTCCCACACCTACCATTATCTGGAAAAAAGACAATGTTCCTTTAGCTGACTTGTTAGGAAAATATACTGCTGAACCATATGGAGAACTCATTTTGGAAAATGTTGTGGTAAGTGTAATAAACATGAAGAGGTACAGTAAGCCAGATTTTTTATTTACCTTCTTACTTTTACTAACTTAGCTTAGGAATATTTTTTTAAATAATGAAAGAAAAATTATAAACCTAGGTCACAAGATAATTTTATGTATCCAAGGACTAAAAAGATTAAACAAATATTAGGAATTTATGAATGGTATTCTTTGGAAATCGTTATGGTGGTTTTGAATATTTTGGGTTTCCTGGAAAAAATTCTGAGTGCCTATGCTATGGTCTATGCTTATAACTGTATTTTGGCATGATTAGAAGAGTGGAAATGTAAGAACATCTAATGTATTATATTAAACAAATATAAATTGTTGTTCTTAAGTGCCATTGAGCCAATTTTGACCAATAGTGACCCTGTATAGGGGTTCCAAGGAGCAGCTGATGAACTTGAACTACCAACTTTGCAGCTCAAATGACTTTACAGTCTAATGCATCAGCCCACAAATAGCAGCTGCAGAATCTTTGTTGTTGTTAAGTACCATTGAGTTGGTTCCAACCCATAGTAACTCTGTATAGGGTTTCCAAGGAATGGCTGGTAAGCTTACACTGCTGACCTTGCAGTTCCAAACCAACTTTGCAGCCCAGTGCATAAACATATAGTACCACACCAGGACTTTGATTTTTATAGGTTTAAAAATAACTTTTCTATTCATGGACACAGAAACTAAAGTCTGGAACCATTGGAAGTTAAGCTATCCTAATGTTCTTGCATATCTAGCGCTATAGAATAGTAGCCATCAATAACATCTCACATTGTTAGTAGAAGCCTACTCAAACAGGCACCTACATTGGCACATACCACATGGCTTTACTTTTTAAAAGTTAAATTAAACTAAAAGTTATTATGTGATTTGGAATTTGGGTGCCAGCCCATGGCACCAAATATTAAACATAATTAAAATGTGAATCAATTTCTGAACTTTTGAATGTATCTAGTTCTTTTTAATAGCCCTTTGAAATCCCTAAATTGCATTACAAAATTTGGATGGAATAAATTTGAACATATTAAAATTATAGAATCAATCACATTTATATTATAAACTCTACCAACTAGCCAGAATTCTAGATTGCCAGAGTGAACCTGTGTCATTAGACCCTAAACCAAATCACATGTGCCAGCAAAAATCAAATTTATTCAAATAGGAACTTCCGTCACTTTTAAGAACCACCATTATGGTATGTACAACTAAGAAAGAAAAATATACAACCAATTAAGCTATTACAGACCACCAATTTTTAATTTATGTACCAATTTCAGAGCTATTATAATGTGATGATATAAGAACTTTGTTGTTGTTAGCTGCCATAGAGTCAGTACCAACTCATAGCAACCGTGTGCACAACAGAATGAAACACTGTCTGATCGTGGTCCAAACTCATTGTTGTTGATAGTTTGAGTCCATTGGTTCTGTCACTGTGCCAATCCATCTTGTTGGGGGTCTTCTTCTTTTTACTGTTACCCTCCACTTTACCAAACACGATATCTTCTCCAATACTGGTACTTCTAACAATACGTCTGAAGTACGAGAGACGAAGTCTGGCCATCCTGACTTCCAAGGAGCACTCTGGTTGTACTTCTTACAACATAGATCTATTTGTTCTTTTGGCAGCCTGTGGTACTTTCAATATTCTCCTCCAACACCATAACTCAAGTGTATAATACTTCTACTGTCTTTCTTATTTACCATCCAACTTCCAAATGCATACAAGGTTATTGAAAATACTATGGCTTAGGTCAGGTGCACCTTAGTCCTCAAACTTACATCTTTGCCCTTGAACACTTTAAAGAGGTTTAGTGCAGCAGATTTGCCTAATGCAATGCATCACTTGATTTCTTGACTGCTGCTTCCATGAGACTTGATGGTTGATGCACACAAAATGAAATCTTTGATAACTTCAGTCTTTTCTCTATTTATACAGATGTTGTTTATTGGTCCATGGGTAAGGATTTTTGTTTACTTTACATTGAGTTACAATACATACCAAAGGCTGTGGCCTTTGATCTTCGTTAGAATTTTAAGTCCTCTTCACTTTCAGCAAGCAAGGTTGTATCATCTGCATGTTGCAGGTTGTTTATGAGTCTTCCTCCAATCCTGTTGCCACGTTTTTCTTCATATGACCCAGCTTCTCAGATTATTTGGCATACAGATTGAATAAGTATGGTGAAATAATACAATCCTTGCATACATTTTTCCTAACTTTAAATCATTTGGTGTTATCCTGTTCCTTTGAACAACTACCTCTTGATCTATGTACAAGCTCCTCATGAGCACAATTAAGTGTTCCAGAATACCTATACTTTGCAATGTTGCCCATAGCTTGCCTTGAGCCACTCAATCAAAAGCCTTTGCATAATCAATAAAACATATATCTTTCTGATATTCTCTGCTTTCAGCCAAGATCCATCTGATGTCAGCAATGATAGTCTTTGTTCCACATCCTCTTCTGAATTCAGCCTGAACCTCTGGAAGTTCTCTGTCAATCAGTCTATTGTTGCAGCCATATTTGCTTTATCTTTAGTAAAATTTTACTCATGTGGGATATATCAATGATATTATATTGTCTGATGATTTCCACATTCCATTGGGTAACCTCTCTTTGGAATGGGTACAAATACAGATTTCTTCCAGTAAGTTGGCCAGGTTGTTGTCTTCCAAATTTCTTGGCATAGATGAGTGAGTTCCTCTAGTGCCATCTCACTTTCTTGAAAGATTTCTATTTTTATTCCATCAATTCCTGGAGCCTTGTTCTTTGCAAATTCCTCCAATGCACCTTTTATTTCTTTCTTCAGTATCTTTGGCTCTTGATCTTATGCTACCTCTTGAAATGTTTGAACATCGGCTGTTTCTTTTTGGTACAGTGACTCTGTATACTCCTTCCATCATCTTTTGATTCTGTCTGCATCATTCAGTAATTTGCCCACAGAACCCTTCAATGCCACAAATTGAGGTTGATTTTTCCTTCAGTTCCCTCAACTCGAGAAATGCTGAGAATATTCTTCCCTTTTGGTGTTCTAACTCCAGATCTTTGCACATTTTGTTATAATATTTGACTTTATTTTCTCAAGCTGACCTTTGAAATTTCCTGTTCAGCTGTTGTAACTCCTCACTTCTTCCATTTGCTTTAGTATCTCTACACTGGAGAAAAAGTTTCAGAGTCTCTTCTGACATCCATTTTGACCTTTTCCTTCTTTCTTGTCTTCTCAATGACCTTTTGGTTTCTTCCTGTATGATGTTCTTGGTGTCATCCCACAACTAATCTGGTCTTTGGTCTTTAGTGTCTAATGCATCAAATCTGTACTTCAAATGCTCTCTATATTCAGGTGGGATATATTCAAGGTCATATTTTGGCTCTTGTGGACTTCTTTTCATTTTTTCTTCAGCTTCAGTTTGAATTTGCATATGAGCAATTGAAGGTCTGTTCCACAATCTGCCCCAGGCCTTGTTGTGGTTGATGATAAGGAGTTTTTCCACCATCTCTTTCCACAGATATAGTCGATTTGATTTCTGTGTATTCCATCTGGTTAGGTCCATGTGTATAGTCATTTTTTATGTTGTCTAAAAAACATGTTTACAATGAAGAACTCATTGGTCTTCCACAAAATTAATATCATGCAATCTCCAGCATCATTTTCTATCACCAAGGCCATATTTTCCAGCTTCTGATCCTTCCTTTTTGTTTCCAACCTTTGCATTCCAATCACCAGTAATGATCAACACATTTTGATTGCATGTTTGATCAATTTCAGACTGAAGAAGTTAATAGAATTCTTCAGTTTCATCATCACTGGCTTTAGTGGTTAGTGCATAAATGTGAATGATAGTGGTATTACTTGTCTTTCTTATGGTGGCTTGGTGGATGTGTGCCATGGAGTTGGTTCCGACCCATAGCGACCCTGTACAGGGTTTCCAAGGCTGTAAATCTTTTTGGGAGCAGAAAGCCTCATCTTTCTCCCGCAGAACAGCTGGTAGTTTCAAACTGCTGACCTTGCGGTTCGCAGCCCGATTCATAACCACTACGCTACCAGATCTCCTTGACTTCCTTACAGATGTATGAATATTATCCTGTCACAGACAGTGATGTACTTCAAGACTTCTCTTGATATGTTTTTTTTATGATGAATGTGATGTCATTCCTCTTCAATTTGGCATGTGATTGTGAGATTTGAAATGGCCAATACCTGTCGAATGCCTAAGATATCGATGTGTCTACATTTCATGAGAACTTTAGAACTGATCACATAAGGGTAACTTGGTTCATTCATTTGTTTAAATTGCTCATTGTATCTAATGGGCATCACATGAGGTTTAGAAATGATGAAAGTGGCCCCTAGATCACTCTTCTAGACCCTGAAGAATGAAAAATGAAAAAAGTTTACAGTTATTATAAGAAAATGACTCAATGCTGTTAAAGAATATCAGCAAAAAGATCATTTATAACTAACTACCAAGTAAGAGACATAGTTAGTAGAAGTGTATTTGTGAAAAATATATACAATCCAAATATTTTAATGCTTCAAATTCATAAAATCTTTGATTTTAAATTTTAAGTTTTCACCACTTGAGAATTTAAGAACAGCTAAATGGTGCAGATAGTTGGGGGAGTGTTTAGAAGGAATATCATTTATTCCTGTGGTGTCCTGGTACAGCGCTGCAGGTTAATGCGCTGGGCTGCAAGGTTAGTTTGAACCACAAAGTCAGTGGTTCAAGCTCACCAGCCCTTCCTCAGAAACCCTACACGGAGTCACTATGAGTCAGAACCAACTTGAGGACACTTAACAACAACAACAGTAGTATGAAACCAACTTTAGATTTTATGTATAGTGAACGATTATAAATCTTTACGTAACAATTTAAATCAATTCTTTGATGTTCTGATGCAAAAAAAAATTATTTAATTTGTAAATTTTTAAAATAAAAATAAACAGAACATAATCTGTGCCTTAATGTATCCTTTGACATTGAATCATTAATTCAATGAATATTTATCAAACACCTTCTCTGTGCCCAGCACTGGTTTAGGCACTTAACAGCAATAACAACAATTTTGTATAAAAGGCCACTGGGTTTTGTTTGCACTCAACAAAAATAGTTTGCACTCAACAACTAACCTAAAATAATAACTTTGAGTTTTTGTTGTTATAAAGATTTAGTATTAACAACTGGAATTTAAACCGCCCACTGGTGCCACCGAAGAAAGGCTTGGCTATCTGTTTTTATAAAGATTACAGCAAGCAAATTCTGTGGAGCAGTTCCACTCTGTAACACATGGAGTCAAGTCTGGCAACCAGTATTTGACACTGAACCAGAGAGTTTGAATGCGAGATTCGAGATCATTGGTGTTTGAAAGAGAGATCTGGACTGGAAATGCTAGTGGTCATCAGCATGTTGGTAATGTGTAAAGCCATAAGACTGGATGCGATCACAAAGAAATTGAATCTAAATAGTGAAGAAAAGAGGTCCAAAGAGTGAGGCCTTTCATATGCCAACATTTAAAATATTAAGGTTAAGGAAAAGCCAGAAAAGGCATGACAAAGGAGTAACCAGTAAGATAAGAAGAAAACTAGCAGACTGTTGTGTCTTGGAAGTTAAGTGAAGACAGTGTATCATGAGAAAGAAGTCTTAACAGTGTCCAGTTTTGCCAATGCATCTAATAAGATGAGTGCTTAGAGTTGCTAATGGAATTTTAGTAAGTAAAACTTCAGAACTGCAGATAATATTGCCCTTACACATTGTCATTTCTCCTGATAAATTTGGTGATTTTTGGTGCCACATCCACCAGAGAGCCAGCTACACTGTCCAGATGCTACTTGCCTTTGGGCTTATTGGTTCTTTGTTCACTGCAGAGCAGTGTTGAAATTTGGATCTAAAGTTTTCGGAGATCTTATCCCTATAAACAAATTGGTAGTTCTGTAAGGTATTTTAAATTATGTTTGCACAAGCTAATCTGACTAACCATGTAAAGTTCAGACTAAAAGTGGAAATTTAAATTGCCTAAATAGAGTGCTTCCCTTGGTGGTCTGATTATGTAATTATATGTATTTTATACAATATGATATAAGTTTATGTAATGTTAAGCACTATGATTTTCTATTTAAGCCGGAGGACTCTGGCACCTATACCTGTGTTGCTAACAATGCTGCAGGTGAAGACGCACACACTGTCAGCCTGACTGTATATGTTCTCCCCACTTTCACTGAACTTCCTGGAGATGTGTCATTAAATAAAGGAGAACAACTACGATTAAGCTGTAAAGCCACTGGTGTTCCATTGCCCAAGTTAACATGGACTTTCAATAACAACATCATTCCAGGTTGGTCATTTAATTCTTATGAAGAGATTACATATAGGACTCTAACCTGAGTTTTATGTCCTGTAGCTATGGGACTGTTTGAGAAATTACCGTGATGAGCTGATTGCTTTAAATCCTGTAAAATGTGCACCTGTGCTTGGATTTTACTCTGTTCCCAGAATATATGTTCTATTCATTCTTTTGGAAAAACAAAAATAAGTTGATCACAGAATCATGTGTAAATAGATATTTTTAAGCAAGAAAATTTATTCTGTAACACATTGTCCTGGTGTAATGCTGTAGGATAAACACTGGACTGCTGTCCTTAAGGTCAGCAGTTCAAACCCACCAACTACTCCTTGGAAGCCCTATACAGGGTTGATATTAGTCAGATCTGACTTGATGGCACTTAACAACAACAGACTTATCCTACATGGGCATGCTTCATCATTAATAAGTAGATTAAGAGATCTACCTTTGGAGTACAGGTTTTTGTTAAGTGCGTCAAGTTGGTTCCGACCCATAGTGACCCTGTATAGGGTTTCCAAGGAGTAGCTGGTGAGCTTGAACCACCAAACTTGTGGTTCAAACGAATTTTACAGTCCAGCACATTAACCCGCAACACCACACCAGGAGTGCTTGGAGTACAGGAGATCCCCCAAGTTTTACAAAGCGAACTCTGCTTCCTACTCTATGAACCATTATCTATTATAAGTATAGATCATTTTATCTAGAAAATTTCTAGTCAACATATACACTACATGTTAAAGTAAACCCTGGAATGCAGTAGCACTTATTCCTGGGAGGACAGTCTACTTACTTATCAAAATTTGTCATTAGCATAATGATGCTGGCAGTTCTTGTCTCCCAAAACTGCATTCTGAAGTACCACATTGTTGTTGTTCAGACTCATAGCGAGCCTGTACAGGGTTTCAGAGGAGCGGCTAGTGGGTCTGAACTGCCAAACTTGCAGCTCAAACTGGCCTTGCAGTCCAGTGCATTATCCTGCAGTGCCACGCCAGGAAGTACTGCATTGTTAGCATTTAATTAAATATCTTGCTAGAAAAGTAATAGTATGTTTGCATTTGTATTATAACAAAGAGCTCTGTTAATAACTGGAATTCATCCATTATATTACCTTAATAACAGCAATAACACATCACTAAGGAGTCCTGGTGTGGCACTGTAGAATAAGCACAGAACTGAAAGGTTAGTTTGAACCACAAGATGGGTGGTTCAAAGTCACCAGCCACTACTTGGAAACCTTATACTGGGTTGCTATGAGTCGGAACTGACTCAATGGCACTTAACAAGAACAGGAATAACAAGGGCCCTGGTGTGGTACTGTGGGCTAAGTACTAACTGGTAACCCCAAGATTGGTAGTTCAAACCCACCAGCTCCACTTGACAACCGTGTTTAGGGTTTCTATGAGTCAGAACCGACTCAACAGCATACAACACCAGCAACAATAAAATATAACAAAATAATGGACTGGCAGTGGCAACAACACTAGACTCAAACATAACAATTCTGAGAATGGTGCGGGACAAGACAGTGTTTCATTCAGCACCAAACAACAACAAGTAATACATAGTCTATAAATACATAATCCATATTGGTTTCAGACACTATAGTACTAATTTAGATTTTACACTTTTAGGGCTTGAATTTCCATGTAACATTCAGTCTTGTTAAGTGCTGTCAAATCAAACCCTGTATAGGGTTTCCGAGGAGGGCTAGTGAGCTTGAACCACCAACCTTGATGTTTAAACTGTCCTTGCAGTGGAGCGCATTAACCCGCAGTGCCAAAATTAAAAATGCAAATTGGATGGGGAAAAACATTCTAAAATATATCTAACATAATGAGACAGTGGCTGGTCGCATCAGAATCTTTTTTAGTGTCACTTGTTTTAGGATTAGTATGTCTACCTTATGTTCTATATCAAATCTTATACTTGCCTTTGTAAGATAAATATTTGTATAACTAACATTTTTGACAAGTTTAAATTATTACAGATTTGAAAATGTTGTCAATATTACATAACTAGCATATGTTTTCTTGGTTTCCTCTCTGACCTGCCAAATTAGTTGAATTATAACTGAAAAAGGTTTCATGTTTTTGATGTAAATTGTTTGGAAGGAAAAGTTGTGGTGAGATAAAAGAAATAGAAAATGTCATGTTTGCAAATGAAAGATATTTGAAAACCAGAAAGACAATGAGTCAGCGTTAAGCAACACTTAGAGTTGAAAGATGTACTTTAAATATAAAGTGCATTTAAAAGATGTTTGAATTCTCTTTTCCTGTTTCTCCTGCTGTTTCTTATTCACCAAACAGGTGGCTATAGTTACAGTAAATAGCTCAGAGGAAAAAATCTTCAATGCCATGCTGAGATCTCTTTGGTTCAGTTGCTAGCTAACTCATAAATCTAACCTGCAAAATATTGGGCTGCCATGAATATTTTCCTGTGTTACTGAGAGGCATTTGTGCTGTTTCTTAACTTGTTTCCCTCAGCCCACTTTGACAGTGTGAATGGACACAGTGAACTTGTTATTGAAAGAGTGTCAAAGGAAGATTCAGGTACTTACGTGTGCACTGCAGAGAACAGCGTTGGCTTTGTGAAGGCTATTGGATTTGTTTATGTAAAAGGTAGGTAAAAGTGCTCTATTGTTTATTTATAATTTATTTGTAATCAAAGGTTTGTGTTTTGCTTCTTTATTTTTTAGCAATAAAACATAATTTTCAGTATGTTAACCCACCCAGTCCTATTTCACAGGTATGCATATTCATGAGAAGTAAAGTATGAACATTCAACTAACACATAGGTAAGCAGTACATATAGAGGCTACCATAAGGTGGAATCATCTATTTATGTTGTGGAAATTGACAAAATTACTTAACTGATTAGCATGAACAGTTGATGCTGGATAATTAATCAGGTCCTAAAGTAACTTTTCTCCTCTTTACTAAATTACCTTTCTAAATAGATTAAAAATCACAAAAACATTATCAGAACTTCTTTTTACATTGTATTTTTCTTATATTATTTCCCAGAACCTCCAGTCTTCAAAGGTGATTACCCTTCCAACTGGATTGAGCCACTTGGTGGTAATGCAATCCTCAATTGTGAGGTAAAAGGAGACCCAGCCCCAACCATTCAATGGAGCAGAAAGGGGGTGGACATTGAAAGAAGTCACAGAATCCGGCAACTCGGCAATGGCTCCCTGGCCATCTATGGCACTGTAGTAAGTCACATTGGAATTAGTGATGTGCATTCAACTGCCCAAACCAACGATCTTCTATGGCAGAGTGTCGCAATGGGAAACGTTTCTCCTACATTCCTTTTCAAATCATAAAATAGGAATCGATGGATTTTTTTAGAAAACACTGAAACAATGCTTACAATAGACATTTTAATCATTTTTAAATTAATAAGGTAATAAGATAATATCATTACTTCATTCTCAGTCATTGATCTTCATTATTATTTAGCATTGGGAGATAACTTCCTCTAATCTGTTTAGAACATGGGAATTGAAGAATTACAACACTTACAAATAAATTATAGGGCAGATTTCATCACTAATCCCATAATTATAGTAAACTTACCCCCAAAACTTCAGTTATTCGAATAATAGTTCCTGAAGTTATTTTCATTTCAGGGCCAACTGAATGACAAATCATGTATAAACATTTCTCAACTACAATATATATGACTAATTTATTTGTTGTTATTGGGTGAAACATTTTAGGCTCTTCTATAGCTTAATTAATGAAAAAATAAACAGTTAATAAAATATACTCTTGAATCACCTAATCCAGTCTTACTTTCCTTGGTTCCACTTCCCCGTTTTGAGATGGTTTCTACCTTCAATTGGTATAACAATAGCTCGCTAGACTCCTTATTACCACTTCTTCCCTTTTTTTCCCACATAAATACTACCATTTCTAAAGTTTTTGGTACTTCTAAAATCCATGTCAATGCTAATATTGAAATTTTGCTGTATAATTTCAACTCCTAAGTATGTATTTCCAACCCCAAACCTCTTCCAACTTTCATTACTAGCTGCCTATTAGAAATTTCTATTTAGATAACACATGGAAACCTTGAATTAAACATTTAATTTAGTATCTATCTTTCCTCTTTCACGCTCCTACAAATTACTTCTCTGCTATTGATTTCCTACTTAATGAGACCAGAATTCTACTGTTTATTAGACCTCGAGAGAAATCTGTGATTCTAATTACTTAACAAATTTAAACTCATCTAGTATTTATTTTCTATACCATATATGTATAAATGTGTGACCTTCTATGACTTATTACTATAAGTAATTTAATTTTTTTTCTTATATTTCAAGCTTTATTAAAAAAATGTTTTTAAATAATCTCCATTTGAAAAGACTCAATATTTGTTTTGTTAATTTTCATGCTTGTTAAGTATCCTATCCATAATAAGACTGGCATTGGTATGTTTCTTTAGTAGGAAGTTCCTGATTAGCTATTATAAAAGAATGTTACTTTTGCTTTGGTTTTCTACCAGTTATTACTTCCAAAGAGGGATGATAGGTTGTTTTTAAATTTTTCATCTGGGAATTTTTTTTCTTTCTATACTTATCTATTTCAATTAAATGCTAAACAACATTCTAATCAGCGGAGAAAAGATGGAAGTTGTCAAGGACTTCATTCTTCTTGGATCAACTATCAACAGTCATGGAAGCAGCAGTCAAGAAATCAAACGACGTATTGCATTAGGCAAATCTGCTGCACAAGACCTTTTTAAAGTGTTGAAGAGCAAAGATGTCAGCTTGAGGATTAAGATGTGCCTGACCCAAGCCATGGTATTTTCAATAACCTCATATGCATGGGAAAGCTGGACAGTGAATAAAGAGGACTGTAGAAGAATTGATGTTTTTGAGTTATGGTGTTGGAGGAGATTATTGAAAGTGCCATGGGCTGCCAAAAGAACAAACAGAACTGTGTTGGAAGAAGTGCAGCCAGAGTGCTCCTTGGAGACCAGGATGGCCAAACTTCGTCTCTCATAGTTCAGACATATGGTCAGGAGGGACCAGTCACTGGAAAGGGAGGGACATCATGTTTGGTCAGGTGGAGGGTCAGAGAAAAAGAGGAAGACACCCAGCGAGATGGATTGTCAGGGTGGCAGCATCAAAGGGCTCAAGCTTGGCAACAATTGTGAGGGTGGTCCAGGACCGGGCAGTGTTTAATTCTGTTGTGCATAGGGTCGCTATTGTTGGTACCAACTTGATAGCACCCAACAACAACAATTAAATGCTTTCTCAGAAATGAAGTTTTATATAAACTCACATCATGATAAAGGATGAATTTTCATGCTCCACAGACCCATATTTTCATAAAACACTTCTTATTTCCATAGAATGATGATGCCGGTGATTATACATGTGTAGCTACCAACGAGGCTGGGGTGGTGGAGCGCAGCATGAGTCTGACTCTGCAAAGTAAGGCATTTAATTAACTCTAATTAAACACTTGATTTAAGAACTGTTGCCTAATAAAGAATGTTCATTTTTCTTAACTTTATAGCAAGTGCATTAATGGTAGCTTTCAGAGTATGTCTAATTTTATTTTCTGCTGCAGATAGAGCAGTTATCACGGAGTATAAAATGGGTTCACTTGCACACAGATATTTCCCTCTATTTTATCTAATATGTGCAGCCCAAAATTGTAGTTGCTTGGTGGCAAATCATTTTTGAGAACCTATAAATCGGGCTGTGAACCTCAAGGTCAGCAGTTCGAAACTACCACCTGTTCCGAGGGAGAAAGAGGAGGCTTTTTGCTCCCATAAAGATTTACAGCATCGGAAACTCTGTGCAGGGTCGCTCTGAGTCTGAACTGACTGCACGACACATAACCATCACCACCATCAGTGGATCAAGGAGCTCTGGTAGCATAGTGGTTACGAATCGGGCTGCTAACCTCAAGGTTGGCAGTTCGAAACTACCAGCTGTTCCGTGGGAGAAAGATGAGGCTTTCTGCTCCCATAAAGACTTACAGCCTCGGAAACCCTGTGTAGGGTCACTCTGAGTTGGAACCGATTCCATGGTACTTAACAACAACAACCATCAGTGGATTACTCTTCTTGTAGCTTACTATAGTTCTTGCAACACACTTAAAAAGATATTATTTTATGCCATCTTAAAAATATTTATTACAAATAAAACTAATGTAAATAGGTTCAAAAGTGATCCAGGTCATTGCTATCAAGTTTCTATGAATTAACTTGGTGGCCTGAATGGAATCCTCATGCTCATTGTGAAACCCCTCTGTAAAAGTCATAGAAAAAACAGAACTTTTATACTTAAAAAAACGTAAACAACTTCCAACAGTCCAGGCAATGGCCTGCAGTGATGGATTGAGATTGTAAGCAAACCAAGTTATGATATGAATGTTTGTTGTTCTTCAGTGCCATTGGGTAGGTTCTGACTCATATGTTCTTAAGTGCCATTGAGTCATATCCAACTCACAGTGACCCTGTAGAGGGTTTCTGAGGGTGACTCGTGGGTTTGAACTGCCACCTTTTGATTGTTTCAAGGTGAGGCTGATGGGTTCGAACTACTGACTTTGCGGTTAGCACGGTCAAGTGCTTATCCTACAGTGCCACACCAAGACTCTTATTCTGTGAATAGGATCAGGACTTAATGAGATAAATGTATGTTTGCTTTATTCACTGTTAAAAGATGCTTATATTTAGTAATACTTTTTAAAAATAATATATTATTGTGTTTTGAGGGGAGGTTTGCACAGGAGTTTAATTTACTATTCAACAATCTTTTTACAGTTGTTCAGTGACATTCTTCACAGTGCATGAACAGTTTCCCGATTTCCTTTCTGGCTCTTCCATTAATCTAGTTTCCCTGGTCCTTTATATTCTCATCTTATTTTTAAGTAATTGTTGACTGATCTCATATAGGTGATTTTTTTAAAGGAGTACTGTACTGACAGGTGACATTCATTATTTTTTAAGCCAATTGTTTTCTAAATATAAGGTGAATTTATGGATTAGTTTTAGTTCGGGTGTGAAGAATATTCCAATGCAATAGTCTTGAGGAGTCTTATAGTCTCAATCAGTCCATCACTGTTGTTGTTGTTAAGTGCCATCAAGTAATTTTCAACTCATAGGGACCCTGTATAGGGTTTCTAAGGAACAGCTAGTGAGTTTGACCTGCCGACTTAGTGGTTCAAACTGACCTTGTGGTTCAGTGATTATCCTACAGTGCCACACCAGTTCAGTAGGTCTGGTATTTTGTTGTTGCTGTTGTTTTAAGCAATTGGAGGTTCTGTTCCACATTTTTCTTCCATTCTCCCAGGGTTCATCTTTTGTGGCCCTGATTGGATAGTTGGTAGTGGTAGCTGGACACCATCTAGTTTTATTCCATGAGACTTTTAATAACTAATAGACATTTAATTTAATGGATATATGAGAAAGTGTTTTATTGAAGTACATATCTATCAAATAACAACCTGTGGAGTGTTATTAGGGGGGAAAGTGGGATTCCATGATCTGAAAAGCCTAAAAAGATGGATTAAACAAAGTTCATCATTTATTAAAATGCTATGCTAGTAGATGTTCTGGTTTGGTGCTGTGGGTTAATGGACTGTACTGTACTGCAAAGTTGGTTTGAACCACAAGGTCGTTGGTTCAAATTCACCAGCTGCTCCTAGAAAACAACTATGGGCTGGACCTGACCCAAAGGCACTTAACAACAACTACAACTATGGTAGTAAGGATCCCTGATAGTGTAATGATTGTATGTTGGGCTGCTAATTCCAAGGTTAGCAGTTCAAATTCACTGGCAGAAAGATTAGGCTGTCTGCTATAGGGAAGATTTACAGCCTCGGAAACTCTTTACAGGGTCACTATGAGTTGGAACCAACTCCACAGCACATTACTACACTACTACCATGCTAGTAGCAGTTGTTGTTAAGTGTCATCAAGTCCGTTCCAACTCATGAACACCCCATATAGTGTTTTTGAGGAGCGGCGAGTAGATTTGAACCACCAACCTTTTGGTTCAAACTGACCTTGCAGTCCAGTGCTTATCTGGTTGCACTACACTAGGACTTCATTTTGTGAACAGGATTGGGATTTGATAAGATAATTATTCACTGTTTATATATTTAGCCTAATAGTAGTTATATGCTTGAGTCAGTACCGACAAGTCATTTCTGACTCAAAATGACACTTTATAGAGATTTTAAGGAGCCTGGTGGGCTAAAACCATTGACCTTGGGGTTAGCAGTCCAGTACTTATCCTACAGCACTATACCACAACTCCATTTTCCACTATAGATCCTGTTAACCTCTCCTTTTATCTTGAGACCCCTTGTTTGACTGGCAGAATACCATTTTTTCTTATTTTCTTTCTACCTCAGAGATGAAATCTTAATGTCATATGTAAATTTGTCTTTAATCAGCCCCTTACCTATTGATGTTATGTTCTAGTAGTTCCTTTCTTTGCTTCTCGTCCTCTCATTTCAGTCTCTGGTCTGAAGCAATATTATCTACCCATGAAAGACTCACAAATCTACATTTCGAGCCCATATATCTAGTCTGAGTTCCAGACATGAATATCTATCTGCTTTCTAAACATCTCTACATGAATGTCCTCAGATACTTCAAACTCAACCATCCAAATGGACACACATCATCATTCCTCACTCTTCCCCTAAAATTGTTCTTTTTCTTGAATCTTTCCAACCAACACTATATTGTCCAAATCAAAACCAATTGTTGTTAAGTGCTGTAGAGTCGATTCTGACCCATAGCGATCTTATACAGTGTTTGTATCACACACAAAACAAAACAAATATATTTCTGGAGGCCAGGAGTCCAAAATCAAGGCATTGGCATGATTAATTCCTTTAGGGAGCTCTAAAGAGAAATCTGCTCCATGCTTTCCTCCTCACATCTGATGTTGTTTGTGTTAAGCACCATCGAGTCAGTTCTGACTCACAGAAACCCTGTATAGGATTTCCAAGGAGTAGCTAGCTGTTACGTTTGAACCACTGACATTATGGTTCAAACCAACCTTGCAGTCCAGTGCTTTATCCTACAGCACCACACTAGGACTCCAAAGAAACTATAGTGATTGTGTTATACATGATAAAATGTTACTACAAACCCACAAAAACTAAATAACATTTTTGTGCTTCTTTTAATAGGTCCTCCTACTATCATTCTTGAACCAGTGGAAACTGTTATCAATGCCGGTGGCAAAATCATATTGAATTGTCAGGCAATTGGAGAGCCTAGTCCAACTATTTCGTGGTCCCGTCAAGGGCGGTTTATCCACTGGGATGACCGAATTAATGTGTTGTCCAACAATTCTTTATATATTGCTGCTGCTCACAAAGATGATACCTCTGAATATGAATGTGTTGCTCGAAACTTGATGGGTTCTGTTCTTGTCAGGGTACCTATCATTGTACAGGGTAAGTGGATCAAGGACATATTCATATTGTACAACATATGGAATGCCCAAATTATAAGACTTTTAAAGCCTCTTAGTCCAAATCTCCTTTATCCTTAAGATAACACTACATTATGGGGACAGGAAAGAATCACATTACAATTTACAGACTAAAACAATCCATATTGGAGCTTTGAAATGCCAAATTAATCAGTTAAAATCCCAAACTATTTTTTTTTATTAAAAAGTAAATCAAATGTATCCTGAGACCAATGCCTATATTTCTCTTTAAAGAATGATTTCTCTCTAAAAGATATCCAATATATTAATTTCTTGTTCTCTAATACTTACAGCAGCCATGTTCATGTGAGTCAAGGTTAGGACTGGAAAGAAATTCTAGTCAACTGTTGGGAAGTTTTTTCTTGCTATTAGTAATTTGACAGTAAAGGAGAGCTGCAATTTCTCAGTAATTACAGATTCAGCTCTAGGCCCTGTGCTTATCTTCAATAAACTGAGATTTATAATTTTTATCTATAAAAACTGAGACAAAAGGCAATATTTTATTTGCAGTTCATGGTGGGTTTTCCCAATGGTCTACATGGCGATCCTGCAGTGTTACCTGTGGTAAAGGTATCCAAAAGAGGAGTCGTCTGTGCAACAACCCCCTTCCAGCCAATGGTGGGAAGCCTTGCCAAGGTTCAGATTCGGAAATGCAAAACTGTCTAAATAAACCATGCCCAGGTATGTCTCTTTATTCAACTAATAAGTATGTGTTTAATAGACATTTGTTTCTTGTTCCTAACTTGCCTTAGTATTATACTTTAAATCAAAATATATCTGATGGGGTAATTCATTATTCATCTTTGAATAGTGGATGGCAGTTGGTCAGAATGGAGTTCTTGGGAAGAATGCACAAGGAGCTGTGGACGTGGCAACCGCACCAGGACTAGAACTTGCAATAATCCATCAGTGCAACATGGTGGACGGCCATGTGAAGGGAATGCTGTGGAAATAATCATGTGCAATATTAGGCCTTGCCCAGGTGGGTGTCTTCCAATAATATGAGATCTTCAAAAATGTTATCATTTTAAGTCCTCTAAGTAAAGGTTTCAAATACCTTTACTTTTTGTTATAAAAAGACAATGCAACATCTACCCTTGAATATATTCATTTTTTGTGTGTTCTTAGCTGTACCTTGTGGATAAACTTGTAGAAATATGGCATTAATCATTGTTAAGTAAAATAAATTATTTTGCTAAACATGATACATGCTCCAAACTTTGGTATGTTTTTTTCACCCATGTAGAGAAAACGTAAGTAATTGTCATCAACCTTTCTAAATACAGACTTTGTTGTTAGCTGCCATTGAGTTGGCCCCACCTCATGGTGGTCCTGTACATAATGGAATGAAAAGCTGCCTGGTCCTCTGCCATCCCCATGATCTGTTGCAGATCAGATCATTGTGTGATTCCCCATAGGGTTCTCATTAGATGATTTTTGGAAGTAGATCAGTAGTTTGTCGTAGTCTGAAAGTTCTGCTGAAACATACTCAGCATCATATCCACACTCAAGCCTCCAATGACAGACAGATGGGAGCTGTGCATGAAGTGCAATGGGTAGAAATTAAACCCACATCTCTTGTCTGGAAGACCAGAATTCTATCACTGAAGCAGCTCTACCTTGGTAACATAAACCAGCCATTTTAGGGGGGATAGTATGGTGTTGTGGGTTAATGCACTGAACTCAAGGTCACTTTGAACTGCAGGATTGGCAGTTCAAGCTTCCCAGCCACTCAGAAACCCTATACAGGATCACTATGAGTCAGTACCAACTCAATGGCATCTAATAACAGCAACAACAAAGAGATTGAGGACTTTCCCAGAAATATACAACAGGTGAGGGATAAAATAATATGGCTAGCTGAAAGGTTGGCCATTCAAACCCACTCAGAGGTGGTTTGAAAGTAAATCAGTCTGCTTACAAAAGATCACAGCTTTGAAAACCCTATGGAGTAGTTCTCCTCTGTCACATGATGTCCAGGAGTCAAAATCAACTTCACAGAAATCAGTGATGATTCACTAAATGCCTATTGTATACTAGAAACTCTGATGTTGTTCTTGTTAAGTGCCATAGAGTCAACTGCAACCCATAGCAACCCCATGCGATAGAGTAGAATGGCCCCATGGGGTTTTCTTGGTTGTAATCTTTACAGAAGCAGGTCTTTCTCTTGTGGAGCCACTGACTGAGTTTGGATTGCCAACTGTTTACTTGGCAACTGAGTGTTTAACCATTTGCACCACCAGAGCTCCATGCTAGATACTTTATACACATGTTCTTATTGACTTTTAGATGAAAGTGACTGCAGTGTAACTAAACTTAAGTTGAAAATTGTGTCTTTGGGTATGATTGGATCCAAGGATTGGATTCAGGTATGGCTGAATCCAAGTTTTTACTAGCGTGTTTTATATCTTTCATCTCTGATTTCCTTTCTTTCACAACATTTATTTTGCAATAAACTCTCCATGTGGTAGAAAGTATCATTGTTGTCAACCACAAGCTCACAGAGGAATCCTGGTATGGCACTGTACAATAAACATTGAACTGCTAACCAAAAGTCAGCAATGCAAGCCCACCAACCACACCTTGGAAATCCTATACAGAGTCACTATGAGTTGGAACTGATTCAACAATAAAAACATCAGGCTTACAGGGGCTTTATAGTCTGAGGCTTCAGAGTGAAAAGGAAATTCTCTCTTAATATTCATCTCAGACCCTAAGAAAGAATTCCACTTGGCTCTGCTTCTCTTCAAGCGAAGTGTGTTTTGATATCCAACTGAGACTGCTTGCCTACTTTGCGGCAACAGTGACAGGATTCCTTGTTTGGCAGCACAAACAGCAGAATTGTGAAATAGTAGAGGAACTGTTTGTTTATTCATTCATCCAACAAATATTTATCACGCACCTATTTTGTCTCAGAGACAATTTTTCTAAGTGCTGAAACAATAAAGATATACAAAACAGACAATATTTTCCAGATATTGATAAACAGGCTGGAATTTTTATCAACGAGTTGAAGTTATGGAGCCCAACTGGGAGAGACAAGTTAGCTGGAATTGTCAAAAAAGAATGGATGTAGACAGACCAAAAAGTCTGCTGCATTGGGTATTCAGAAAACAAATGTAAAGCAATTCACTGAGATTACATACTTAGTAAAAAGTAAATCAGGATTTTGAACCCAGTGTGATTTGATTTTCATACCTATTCTCGTGGGTCCTGGGTATCCTGATTTACAGTTCAGAACTTCCATTATATGAGAAAACAAACCAACAAAATACTGTCATGAAATCTTGAAGAAAATAAAAGTCCGGTTTGTTGTAGTCATGAGAAATTAAAAACTTTAATAGCATAATATTTGAGAGTAAAATGAGCCAGAAATACCTGATTAGAGCAAGTTTTGTACAAATGTAATGAAAATCTAAAGGATACTTGTAAATGTTCTAAAATAAATCAGCTTGTATTCCTTTTCAGGTTCAGTAAATAATGGCTTACTATTGATTTGCTTGCTGACTGCCATTTTGCTTACTATTTTCTTGATTTACTATCTAACTGGCTTTCTTTTGTTATGCCCCTAAGCAATAAAAGTGATTGCATTTAGCCATGTTTTTGATTTAATGTCACTGGTGTTAGGGAACTAATCAATGAAAGTAGCTGTGCATATCTCTTCCAAACTAAAAATTTGGTTATATTTTATTGGCAGTTAGATATCCACCATACTGGGATTATTTACACCAGTGAAATTAGCAAATGCTATCTGGTATGGCACTGTAGGATCAGCACTGGACTTTGAACCACAATGTTGGCAGTTCATACTCACCAGCTGTTTTTCAGAACCCTTATTTAGGGTTGCTATGAGTCAGAACTGACTCAACAGCACTTAACAACAACAACAGAACAGAGGATTATTCCCCCAAGCTGATTGTTAACCATTTATCAGCACAGCATATGAAGTGCACAGATAGCTGAAGATAGACATTCTCAATCAAGGGACTGTCAGAGTCTTAGAAGCAAAAGAGATTTTCTTTTAGTGCTAATTTATTTTTATAATGTCAATCCTATAGAATTGTTGCAAGAATAATGCACCATGTTGTGTATTTCCTAAAACATGAACTTTCTCTTACATAAACCCAGTGTTGTTGTTATTGTTGTTGTTGTCGGTTTTGACTCATAGCAACCTCAAGGACAACAGAGCAAAACACTGCTGGTCCTATTCCATCCTCACAGTTGTTATGCTTGAGCCCTCATCATTGCTGCTGCCACTGTGTTAATCCATCTTGTTGGGCTTCTTCCTCTTTTTCTCTGACCCACCACTTTACCAAACATGTTGTCCTTCTCCAGGGACTGGTCCCTTCTGATAATATGTCTGAAGTATGAGAGACGATGTCCAGCCATTCTGGCATCCAAGGGGCATTCAGGCTGTACCTCTTCCGATTTGTTTGTTTTTCTAGCAGTCCATGATACTTTTAATATTCTTCTCCATCATCATAACTCTAATACATCAATTTTTTGGTGGTCTTCCTTATTCACTGTCCAGTTTTCACATGCATATGAGACAATTGAAAATACAATGGGTTGGGTCAGGTCCACTTTAGTACTCAAACTGATATCTTTGCTCTTGAACCCTTTAAAGAAGTCTTGTGTAGCAGATTTGCCCAGTGCAATATGTTTGATTTCTTGATTGCTGATTCCATGAGTAATGATAGTGGATCCAAGCAAAATGAAGCATTTGATAACACAGTACAGTTACCAAAATTGGAAATTTTAACACTGGAATAATATTATTATCTAATTCACTTGTCTAATAGAGTCCCTGAGTGGCACAGATGCTTGCAAAAGTTTGGCAGTTCAAGCCCACTCACAGGATTCTTTGAAGACAGACTTTCCTATCTGCTTCCAAAGACTCAGCATCTTGAAACCCTTGTGGAACAGTTATTGTTTGCACACACGTCTCTTCATTAATTGGAATTAACTTGATGGCAATTAACAACAACACCTACCTATAATCTACCAAGTTCTGGTGTGTCACTGTAGGATAAATACTGGACTGCTAACCAAAATGTCTGTGGGTCAAACCTACCAACTGCTCCTTGGAAACCCTATATAGGGTCACCATGATTCAGAACCGACTCAAAGGCACTTAACAGAACATAATCTAATACTATTATCTAGCCCACAGGCTATATTCACATTTTGTCATTTGTCCCTGTAATATCCTTTATAACTTCTGTTTGTTTGTTTTGCCAAACACATTTCATTTATTTGTCTTATCTCTTTTGTCTTTTCTGGAACAGTTTCTCAATATTAATTTTTATTACCTTGACATTTTTGTAATGCATAAATCAACCATTTTGTAGAATCATCTTCAGTTTGGGTTAATTTGATATTTCCTCTTGATTGGAATTAGGATTTGCATTTTGGCAGGAAACCCACATAAATGATTTTGTGCATTATATCAGAAGGTTGTCGTTGTTAAGTGCCGTCAAATTGGTTCCTACTCATAGCAACCCTGTATCGAATTTCCAAAGCTGTAAATCTTTGCTGGGGCAGAAAACCTCCTGTTTCTCTTATGGAGCACATGGTGGGCTCAATCTACTGACCTTGTGGTTTCCAATCCAGTGCTTATCCTACAGAGCCACCATGCTCCTAGTTCAGAAGGTACATAGTCTCAATTTTTCCCATATTGGTGATTCCAAGTTTGATTTAAGGTGATTTCTGGGTTTTTTTGCTTTCATAATTAGTAAGTATTTTGTAGGGATATTTTGAGACAATACAAGTATAAACATCATGTTTCTCACTGAACTTTCATCCACTAGTTTTAGCGTCTATAGTTTTGCTTGAATCAGTTAGAACTGTGGTCTTTACAGGAATTATGTTCTTATGTCATAATCTTTTATACATTTTATTTTAATGAAGAGCATTTCTCTTTCCTGTTTCTCTATATTTTGATTTATGTCAAAAAGCACAGGTATTATTCCATTTGCTTATAATTCACTACTATCACTTGTTATTCTGATATTCAAGTTGTTTCAGGTTTGGTTAATGGAGGTCCCTTTATACCAGCTCCAGTGCCTTTTTGATGTGTCCTCATGATTCTTTGAGCACTTCTTTACTCTCTAATGCAAATAGTTATTTCAAACACATCTCGTGCTTTCCCTGCCATCTACTTGGTTCCAAGTCATTGTTACCCAATGTAAAACAGAGTGAAACACTGCCTGGACCTTACTCATAATTGTTGTTATGTTTGAGCCCATTGTTGCAGCCACTGTGTTAATCCAAGTTGCTGAGGGTTTTCCTCAACTATACTAACCATGATGACCTTCTCCAAGGGTGGTCCTCCCAATAACGTATCCAAAGCACAAGAAGTGAAGTCTTGTCATACTCACTTATAAGGAGCATTCTGGCTGTACTTCTTTCAAGACAGATTTGCTTGTTCTTCTGGAAAGTCCATGGTACTTCCAATATTCTTTGCTAAAACCATAATTCAAATGCAGCAATTCTTCCATTATCATTCTTATTCATTGTCCAAGTTTCACATGCATATGAGGCAACTGAAAATACTATGACTTGGGTCAAGAGCTCTTTAGTCATCAAAGTAACATCTTTATCTTTTGCTGAAGATTTAACCAATATAATACATCATTTGATCCATAAACTCGAACATTATTTGTGGATCCAAGTAAAATGAAATTCTTGACAACTTCAATCTTTAGTATAGAATATGCCGATTGCCATTGAGTTGATTCTGACACATAGCAGTCCTGTATAGGGTTTCCAAGACTGTAAATCATTATGGGAGCAGAAAGCCTCAGGTTTCTTCCATGTAGGAGCTGTTAGGTTTGAACTGCTGACCTTGGGTTTGAAGTGCTTATCTTACAACATCACCTTTTAGTATCAAATACAACTTAAAAAATAAGATCTGTGACTTAGACTCCAGCGGACAGAGTAAGGATATTTTATGTATGTGTATGAATATATATTTATATTTGGTCTCTGGGTGGTGCAAACTATGAACTTAAAAGTTGGTCGTTGGAACCCAGAGGTGCCAGAAAACTTGGTAGTTTACTTCAGTAAGGATTATAGTCAAGAAGGCTTATGAAGCAGCTCTACTTTGTAACACAAGGAGCTCTGGTAGCATAGTAGTAATGAGTTGGGCTGCAAACCTCAAGGTCAGCAGTTCAAACATCCAGCTGTTCCACAGGAGAAAAATGTGGCTTTCTGCTCCTGAAAAGATTTGCAGCCTCGGAAACCCTATACAGGGTTGCCATGAGTCAGAACCCACTATGCAGCACATAACCACCACCCAGCACTCTGTAACACATCAGGTCACCATGAACTGGAATCAACCTGACAGCAATGGGTTTGTTTTTTGTTTGTTTTGTTTTTGCTTTTGTGAGCAGTGCAAATGGTTAACAAGCTTAGTTACTAACTGAAAAATTCAAGTCCACACAGATGTGCCTCTGAAAAAAGGACTGGTGATTTACTTCTGAAAAATCTGTTAAAGAGTGATGGGAAAATTGAAATAGACAATGGTGACAGTTGTGCAACTTAATGATTACAATGAATGTTATTAAATTGTACATGTTAGAATTTGAAATGGCCAATGTTTTGTTATGAAGGTGAGTCAAAACTTATCCACACTCTGGCTGTAGAATTTATTTTAACCAACTTTTATAAAAAACAGATACCTCAGTTTCCAACATAATCTACTTGTTTTATAATATTCTTTGTTCATCTCAACAAGCTTTTTTATTCCTTGAGTAAAAAATGTTTTAGGTTGAGCTGTGACCAACAGATGCACTGCTGTCTTCATGTCTTCTCAGAGGTGAACCTTCATCCTTGAAAGGCTGCTTTCAGGGGACCAAGCAAGTGACAGTCCGATGGAGCAAAATCAGGACTATAGGGAGGATGGTTTAACACATCAAAATGAAGTTTTTGCAGAGTGTCTACAGTGTAGGCAGAGGTGTGGGGATGTACACTGTCATGCAAGATCCTAAAGCCCTTGGATAGCAGTCATCTGCAGTTAATCAGAAGTTTAGGCTTCAGCTCTTGCATGAGCATTTCACAGTAAGGAGTGCTGTTGATTGTTGAACCTTTTTTCTTGACAGTGTTCCAATAGTGGCCCTTGAGAATCCCAGAAAACTGTAAGCACCAATTTTCTAGCTGATGATTGACTTTTAGACTTTTCCTTGATTGGTGGTTGAGGATATTTCCATTCCATACTCTGACATTTAGTCTCAGACTTGTAATGGTGAATCCATGTCTCATTACCAGTAGTGATTTTTTTTAAGAAACTTTTACCTTTCTTTGAGTATTGGTTCAATTTTTTTTGCAGATGCCCAAACACTTCTGTTTATGCTTTTCTGTGAGTTGTTTCAGTATCCATCTTGCAAAACACTTTTCAAAACTCAAATCTGTCATGTATTATTTCATAGGCAGATCCATGATTGATTTGCCATATAATCCATTGTCACTCATCTCTTTGGCAGAATCATTTTACGTACATTCTAAATATTGTCATCAGCTGTTGATGTGGACGGGCGTTTTAATATAACCAGAGTGCAGATAATTTTTGATTCGCCTCATAGGTACATATTTACTATACCCACACACAAAACTTCAGTCACTCAAAACTTTCTGCAATACAGATCTACTCTGACTCAAACGGGGTCAGAGTCAACTCAATGGCAACTCAATATTGAGGATTATGAGCATCGGCAATTTGAGTTAATTCAGAAGTAGGTTTGGGTAATGTTGTTGTTGTTAAGTGCTGTCGAGTTGATTTTGACCCACAGTGACCCTATAGGGTTTCCAAGAGCTGCTGGTGAGCTTGAACCACTGATGTTGCAGTCCAGATGATTTTGCAGTCTGACACATTAGCCCACAGCACCATAGCTGCCATATATGTAAAGGTTTTCATCCCTTAACTTTGTATTGTAAATTGGTTGAAGGTTTGCAGAGCAGATAGATCATCAGTTTTACATTCCACAAATCATACACTTCGTTTCATCTCATTGACTGCAGTCCTCTCAATGGAACGTCACTTATCCTACTTCTTCATGGCGTTTTTTGTTTCCACTTTGCCTTCTTTCCCAACCCTTTTGAACTTTGTCCTTGGGTAAATGCTGCCCTTTTGATCTATAGTGGTGAATCTTTCTATGATATATGTACCTCACTAGTATTGTTGTTCCCCCTATAGACTTATCTGTTTCCTGGCGGAAAATTAAGCCATGGGAGTGAGTTCCATTCCAGACCTGAAGAGTGAACAACAGTCATACTTTCAGAGTTTCACCAGTTTCTGTTTGACCATAAAGCCTGTTTTTTTTCATTGTTGTTGTTGTTTTATGATACTGAGTTTTGACATACATTTTCTCCCACTCTATCCAGGGCCTTCTCATGTGATAATTTTCAGGATAGTTGGTAGTGGTATAGCCAGGCACATCTAGTTCTTGCTTGTTTCAGGGTCATGGAGACTGAAGTTCATATGGTCCATTAATCCATTGGACTAATTGTTCCCAAGCATCTTCAATTTTCATCACTCTTCTTTCCTCCAGAAAGGGAGAGACCAATAGTTGCATCTTAGATAGCTGTTCCTAAACTTTTAAGACCCCAGTCACTACTCACCATAGTAGCTTGTAGAACATTGTCTTTGTGGATTATGTAATGAGGCTTTCATCTTTACCTTTTATATTTAACCAAATATATTTTTAGTACAACTTCTTGCTAGCTAAAATGGATTTGTGTGCTTATGTTTTTATGTATCTATTACGTAGTAGGATAGCTAGTAAACTCAATCAGAAATAAGTTCATTAAAAGAAAATCCAATCTATATTTTAAAATGTTATCTCATCAATAGTAATAATGTCATTACTTGGTTTAAGGTTTACTGTTATAGCATCTTATAGGTAGTGTTAAGAGCATTTTTTAAACAGGATCTTAGAGCCCCTATTTTAGTTCATGTCTTGGTTAAACCAGGTAACAAAGGAAAAAAAGCACACTTTGTGAACCCCATATCCAGAATATTTCCACAAAATAAAAATATGACCTGCTACTGACTTATACTTAAGAGAAAGCGTAGTGTTGATTCTTAGCATGCACCTGGTAGAAAACATAAGATTGTTCCAGTCTTGTGGTCAGATGTCGTAATATGTTAGTTACCCAAAGGTCTTAATATCACTCTTCGGAAACTGCTGGTCAGATTTTTCTGTTGTTTAGGAAGCAGGTAAGTGTGTTAGTCAGAAGTGCATTAACTTCATGAGCACTATGTAATGGCGAAAGTTTTCAAAGAGTTATAACTGTGCAAATCATCATGTTGTTAAAAGATCCAAGTACATATTCAAGTATAAAAACAAATTAGGCTTAAAGATGTGTTCTTGCAGTCTGGGGTCCAAGTTATTATTTTGATATATAAGTTAAAATATTGATATTGTCCATAGCTATCTTTAGAAGTCTTTACAACCTTGCTCCTAATTGCTTTACATTCTCCAGAACACAGACAAATCCTCAGTTAGAATTTAAGCACTCAGATTTTTTTCTACACATGCAAGTTTGACTACATCTACTTCTATTAAAATAACCCCTTTGAATAATTTTAACTGTTTATGTTGGCATTAGTCAGCCTTCTGAAAGTCTGTATCGACACAAGTCTCCATGAAAATATAGCCTGAAGGAGAAAGGAAGAACATCATTTGTTTCCTTTGGTCTAATTTCAATTCTTTTAGATTCTGGATGAATTTAACTCATGACTGAATTAATTTATTTGTGTAATTTCACTTGTCTTTTAAGCAAACATGGTTCTGTGACCTGAACGTCTATCTCTTGTGGTGTTTGTAGTTCATGGAGCATGGAGCAGTTGGCAACCTTGGGGTTTGTGCAGTGAAAGTTGTGGGAAAGGTACCCAGGTGAGAATGAGGTTGTGCAATAACCCCCCACCATCATTTGATGGATCCTACTGTAATGGAGCAGAAACACAGATGAAACTTTGCAACGAAAGACACTGTCCAGGTAAGAGAAATACAATATTCTTATCTTTAATAAATGTATATTTATTTCTTATCAAGATAAGGAATGCAACAGTTTAGTGTTTAGCTGGGAATACAAAGTTTGACAGTTAAAACATACCAAGTAGCTCTGGAGGGCAAAGCTCTGACAGTCTGTGTTCATAAAGATTATAGCCAAGAAAACCCTATGAGGCAGTATTCTACTTGGTCTCATGAGGTGGGCACCAGATGGTTCAAAGACACCCAACAACAATTTATCGAGATAGTATATCAGTGAGAATTTATTACTTTCTGACTATGTTCTACAAGAGCATCACTCAGCCTAACAATGTCCAGAATTTTGTTTGATCACATGTAAATAGTAACACACAATGTTTTTCCTTAAAACCAGTTGATGGCAAGTGGGCAACATGGGCCAGTTGGAGTTCCTGCACTGTATCCTGTGGAGGAGGTGCCAGGCAGAGAACGAGAGGCTGTTCTGACCCAGCCCCCCAGTATGGAGGAAGCAAATGTGAAGGCAGTGATGTCCAGAGTGATTTTTGCAATAGTGACCCTTGTCCAAGTGAGTGTTGGAAATAGTGAGTCACCATTATACTTCCTTAAAGTTTCCTTAAGTCCTTAAAATTAAAATATTCTCTTACTTCGTTCTTTGATTTAGGATATCAAATTATTGTATGTTTGTTGTAGTGGCTATATAATACCATAGATGTCGCTGATTTATATGGGGAGGGACTTTGTCCTATTTCATTTGTTTTATATAAGACAAACTGAAGAGTAAGTGCAAGGTCAGAGAACCTTTACATGCTAACTAAACAATGCTGATGATTCCTAATGAAGGCAAGCAAACAGCTATTTGCCTTAATTCAATCACTGAACTATATTTTTAGATCCTATAGTAGCAAGGTAATATCTGGAAATATCTATCTTGAATGCTCTAGCTATAGCTCATTGAGGACAGAGACCTTGTCTCATTCATACCTTCCAACTTCTAGAATAGTTTAAGACTCAATCAATGTATATTAAATGGAATGTACACCAGTTTCTAATAAAAACAACAGCTAAACCGTCTGCCTTTGGAAGTTGCCTATTCATAGATTTGCATATTTTCTTTAAGTTCCTGAAGGGAGATTTCCCATACCTCTTAGATGAATATCATCATTTAGCACTTATCATTTATTTATAGTGCTTTATTATCATGCCAAATGATTTTGTGTTTGTAGCTCATGGTAACTGGAGTCCTTGGAGTAGCTGGGGGATGTGCAGCCGGACGTGTAATGGAGGGCAAATGCGGCGGTACCGCGCATGTGACAACCCTCGTCCCTCCAACGGAGGGAGAGCTTGTGGGGGGCCAGACTCTCAGATCCAGAGATGCAACACTGACACGTGTCCTGGTGAGCTTTGTAATTCTTGGCAGTAGAATAAGTGTTTTAGTCTGGGTCCTCTAGAGAAGCAAAACCAGTGCAGTTTATAGCTATCTATATCTGTAGATATAGATATAGACATATCAGTATAGAGAGAAGATTATATGATTATATCAAGGAAATTATATAGTTGTAGGGGCAAGCAGATTCCCAGTCCATCAGTCAGATGATGTCAGGCTGGCGTCAGATGTCAGGTAGGAGCTGATGAACCCAAGATTAGCTGATTGGATGGCAAGTGTCTGGCTACACAGACAAATGAATCCAAGGTCAGCAGGCAAGATGGCAGGTTACTGATGATTCCCAAGATGGGTAGGCAGTACAGCAGTCCAAAGAACCAGAGATCAGATGATAAACCAGATGCAGGATCCAGACATTTATCTGAATGTGCAATAGATTGGAAACAGGCCACTCCTTCAAGGAAACTTCCTTTCAGTTAACAGACTGCTCATATCAGATCTTATCATTGGGAATTACTATGTCATAACTATACTACTGAGAATCCTGGCCCAATCAAGTTGACACAAAACCTTAATTATCATAACAAGTAAAGAATTTCATTTAGTGCTTATTATAGCCACCCATCCATTCAGATCTTAAAATAGAAGTGGACTAAGTAAAGTCACCACAAGTGATGACTTCAAAACCAGCGGATTAGTATTGACCACTGCATGCTTGTTCACAGTGGATGGAAGTTGGGGAAACTGGCATAGTTGGAGCCGGTGCTCTACCTCTTGTGGAGGAGGTGAAAAGACTCGAAAACGGCTGTGCAACAATCCAGTGCCATCTAGAAATGGTCGCCAATGTGCAGGAGATGCTACTCAGGTATCCAGATGCAATATACAAGCATGTCCAGGTAAGTAATTAAATTAGACCTTGAAGGGAAACTGGATGCAAATTGGAGACTTGGTTAAAATTACAAAAAGGTATCACTATGAGTCCATAAATTACAAAGTTATACCAACTCTTGGTGGAAGCACTAGGGGGGAAAAAAGAGTTCCTTTTTTTTTTTACTGCTTAGTATAGTTCTGCATCAAGGCTTATAAATGGGTTTTAGCTTCTGCTTAATGGTTATGAATCAGGCTGCTAATCTCACAGTCAGCAGTTCAAAACTACCAGCGGTTCCGCGGGAGAAAGATGAGGCTTTCTGCTCCTGTAAAGATTCACAGCTTTGGAAACACTATACAGGGTCGCTATGCGTGGACTCCATGGCACATAACAACAACAATAACAACTGCCTTCTAGGATCCCTTATGTAAGACCACAGTATACATAGTAATAATGATTGTTTGTTAAGTGCCATCGAGCCGGTTCTCACCCATAGCAGCCCTGTATAGGGTTTCCAAGGAGCGGCTGGTGAGCTTGAACCACCAACCTTATAGTTCAAACCAACTTTGCAGTCCAGCACATTAACCCACAGTGCCACATCAGGACTCCAGTCATAATGGTAGTCCTAAGCATAAAAGATAAAAGGTCAAGAGAGAGCTAGGAAATCAATGCTGAGTTTCCAGAATCAAGGTGAAGGTAGTGCACAGAATAAAGATTTAAGAGAAGGCTACAATTGAACGCTGAACATCCGTGGGTGAACACAAGTGTAGAGAACACAACAGGGCCCCATTCAGTCAACAAGAAAGAGCAGGGAGAGTTCAAGAACCATAGCCTAAATCCTATAACACTCTTAGATATTTTAAATGATGTAAAAATGCAGATGGAACAAATTCGGAATTCTAGAACTTTGGGATCTTAGAGTTTGTTAGGGTCCAAGATACGGTGGATAATTTTGAGGGTACTTGTGTCAGAGGATGGATTTCTAGGAGCTGTAATGAGACCAACAAGTTTCATATCATTTAAGTATCAGCACACCCTCAGACTTTCTAAAGTTTTAGAAATAAGAGGTCCCTGAAAAGTGACAGGGTCCTTAGCAGAGTGAAAAGGGGAATTTCATGAAAAGGTATAAAGGATATGGTGGTGGTTATGTGTCATGGAGTCAGTTCTGACTCATAGCGACCCTGTACAGGGTTTCTGAGGCTGTAAATCTTTACAGGAGCAGAAAGCCTCATCTTTCTCCCGCGGAATAGCTGCTAGTTTCTAACTGCTGACCTTAAGGTTCACAGCCCGATTCGTAACCACTACAATATAGACAACCTAAAATGGCAAGTATCTACCCATAAACTACTTTATGTATTTGTTCAACATATCAACAAATTGTCAAATATTTGTATGGTGCCATCTCTGGTTTCAACTGAGGCATTTTGTAGCTCAGGATTTTGTGTTATCAGGGCTTCTGTGGCAGCAGGAAGTTCCAAAAAGGCAGACAATTTGGGTTAAAGAAGCTTGGCAGAAAGTTTAAAAAAAATCCTAGCCAGTAGCCAGAGCTATTAGACTTCTGTTGATCACTGGGACTCAAAAGAAGTTCCTCTGTGAGAGTACAATAACCAAGGTCACAATGGAAGAACAACCTTGTCAGTATAATGACTCAGAGAATAATTAATTAGTAGTCCTTCTAACCATAAATCCCCCTACTTAGGACTAAAGACAGAGACCCAAATTGCCTGTGGTTTAAGTGACATCTAGTTGGTTCGGACTCATAGTGACTTTGTGTAGGATTTCCGAGGCTTTACATCTTGCAGGAGTAGAAAGCCTCATCTTTTTCTGTGGAGTCGCTGGACATTGTAGTTCACAGCCCGTTGCTTACCATATGGAGCCACTGCAGTGTCTGCCAAAATGGCCTACCAGATTCCAATTGACCCTACTACCTACTCTTTACATACTCTTGAATGTGGTCCCCATCATTTTTTATGCTCCCTGCTCCTTTTAATTACTAAATGTGGCAAGCTATGCCCAACCCCAACCCCTCAAAAAAAAAAAAAAGAAAAAAAAAGGGGGGGTGGGGGTGAGGGAACACATACTGTTTCTTTTACCTGGAAAATTCTTCCCCTGTGCTCCCTGGCTTTAATTGAGGTTTAAATCTCACTCAGGTTACTACTGTATTTTCACTTCTCTGGTGGGTTAAGCTTTGTACTGCTAATTCAAAAAGGTCAGCAGTCTGAACCTACCAGGCACTGCTTGATAAAAAGAAGTCTGTGTCTGTAAAAATTTACGTCATTGGAAGCCCTATGGGGACAGTTCTACTTTGTCTTGTAAGGTTGCTATGAGTCCATATCAACTCACTGACAAAGAATATGGGTTTGGGTTTGAGTACTAGATACTTTATACATTATCACATTTCTCTGTACATTTATTTGTAGAATTGTAATATAAGGGCTATATATTTCAAGCTTCATGTTTTTTTTCCTTGACTCAACATTTGATTAACAAATGAATGAATGTCTTCCAGAAAATGAATCAATATGGAAAAAAAAGTTTCCTCTCATTATAATCAAAGCCATGAAAATGAAAATGTTGAGGTACCATATTGATTGATTTTTTTCTGAGATTGTGGGTAGTTGTATTCCCCCACTTTATAATACATGATAGCAGTATCTGAAGCAACTAGTGATTGAAAGACAGCAGATAATGAACATCTGTCAATTTCATTATCATCTTCTTCCCAGCAAGTCTCCTCTCATGTCAAAGCATGCTATTCATTTAGGGAACATTCACTAGCCACCTATACAGTGTGAGTAAACCACAATTTTGTTTAACAATAAGAAAAAAACATAAAATTACTGTAGAGATGTTTTATTTAAAAACTTATGAAATATGTAGCACTATCAAAAGTACAAAAGCTTTTTCAGTTGTTTTCTCAAAGTGAAGAACTTTGAGATTTATTCAAATGTAGATTTCATTTTGTCACAGTGAAAAGCTTGATAAACCCTAGATCTACTGTGATGAAAATCGTGCTTTAAAAACCCAAGATTGAACAATGTTTGTTATATACTTCACAGTGTTGCACGTGATGTATAACAAGGTTTAGGGATGGTTAGGGGCTGAGCCCTTCCTTTCTTTCTGTGTCTTCATGAAAGAGAAAAGAGGTCAAAGACGAAGAGTTTTGACGCTAAGCCGATATGTGTTCAGATATTCATTTTACTTACTAGCTATGTAATGATGGAGAAAGTCACTTAACCTCTCTGCCTTTCTATTTCCTAGTCTG
This sequence comes from Chrysochloris asiatica, assembly GCF_000296735.1. Classification (NCBI taxonomy): domain Eukaryota; kingdom Metazoa; phylum Chordata; class Mammalia; order Afrosoricida; family Chrysochloridae; genus Chrysochloris; species Chrysochloris asiatica. The sequence continues at coordinate 4,118,486 of NW_006408728.1, read as the reverse complement.
CAAACTGTAGCTACTTAAAGCTATCTTATAGGATTGTTGTTAGTATTAAGAGTTAACACATACTTCATTCTTACTATAAAGCACATGATGTTTTCAATAAATTATCATTACCATCATCATTTCATTACTTTGGCTTTGGAACTAGATGTTTATTATATTCTTTGGATTGTGAAATCATGCTCTGATCTAAATAGAAGGATCCTAGATTTATGTGGGATGATGGATGTTACCTGAAAATAGAATGTTTCAAAGCTTATTTATTCTACTCTCAAATTCAGATGTCATCAGATCTTTTTGATGTTCAATAAAAGATTTATAGCATCTCTGTTGTTGGCCTTCTTTCCTCTCATGTAATATTGATGGGAGGAGCCCTGACTGCCGCACAGTGGTAAGAGCTCACAGATGCTAACTCGCAGATGCTAATCCACTTCTGTAAAGGTTTACATCCTTGGAAACCGTATGGAGCAGTTCTACTGCATCGTACAAAGTCGCTATGAGTTAGAAATGACACCATGGCAATGAGCTTCGTTTTTGGTTGGATAAGCTGTTTACTTATCCAGAAATGTTTTTCTTCCCCCAATAGGTGGGCCACAGCGAGCCAGAGGAAGTGTTAATGGAAATATTAATGATGTTGAATTTGGAATAGCTTTCCTTAATGCTACAGTAACAGATAGTCCTAACTCTGATACTAGAATAATACATGCTGAAATTACCAATGTGCCTCGTAGTCTTGGTAAGTACCTTTGCTGATGAAACATAACTTATACATGCTTCTTCATCTTATTTCTACTTACCATTTTTGAGAGGATATTACTACTAAATGATCAGTATTCCTCAGCTCTGTGCCAGTGGTGAACTCTAAAAGACACTAATGCATTGGTATTTGTTTTATTATTATTCAAGTGTATTTAGGATACATCCTTATGGATGCAGTAATATAAAAAAATATAACAATAGACTGTAGGTATTTTGCTTTGTTACCTTATAGATCCTTTTTTGTTGTTTTGCTCTTTAAGGTCCAGCAATGAGAAAGATAGTTTCTATTTTAAATCCCATATATTGGACAACAGCAAAGGAAATAGGAGAAGCAGTCAACGGCTTTACCCTCACAAATGCAATCTTCAAGAGAGAAACCCAAGTAGAATTTGCAACTGGTTAGTGTCAGCAGAACTTTACATTATACTAGTATAAAATAAAAAAAAATTAAAAGTTGGTGGTTAAGAAAAATGTGTTTTATATTCCTGCAGAGAAATTTTCATGATTTTTTAATGAAATTTTGTTATAAATGTTTTAAAAACCATTTCCCATTGTCTTGTTAACTTAAACTGGCATGGACTCTATAAGAACCCATGTGTTTCCAAGTAGTATGGTGACTTTTATACCTGAAAAGTTTTTATATCCTCTTTTCTGTGTGTTTTCTCAGAAAGTCCTTAGACAGGGTCTTAGAAGTTAAAGGAGAGCAGAAAAATGAGTCAGTGCTCTAAATTAAAGGCTTTGTCAGTGAATCTGAAATTCTGATTCCTTATATTGTGTTCTTTGCAAAAATGAATTAATTAAAACAAATAAATCAAAAGGCTTTTTACTTTTATCCTCACTCTTAATTAATGTGCATTCACTGCTCATGAAGGAGCTCCAGTAGCGTAGTGGTTACGAGTCAGGCTGCCAACCTCAAGGTCAGCAGTTCAAAACTACCAGCAGTTCCACGGGAGAAAGATGAGGCATTCTGCTCCTGTATAGATTTACAACCTTGGAAACCCTGTACAGGGTCATTATGAGTTGGAACCGACTCCACGGTTACTTAACAATAACAACATCTGCTCATGACCCTTTTTATGTGCATAAAGGTTTATATAGACCTCCATTTCATGCCTTTTTAAAGGTGAGAGGTCAGCCCCTATGGAAATGACCCCTCAGGAAGAAGCGTTGAAAGAAGGCATATCTTTCACTAACATTTAATCAGCCCAGAAGACAAATGAGCCTTTTCGTGGTCATCAACTTTCCCAGATGATCCTTTGAAGCAGCAGAAAGAACAAAACCCTGTGGCTATTGATCCCTTCTCAAAAGCAATCCATTTGTGTAGCACTGCCTTACTATTGCTTGTGACTTTAATCATATGCATAATCATATGCTACATTTTTGCCACATAAGAACTATTAGGCCTAAATCTTTCATTTTGGTTGGGAGAATTAACTGTTAATTTAATTACCTTATTATCTGTGTTCATTGAAGTTTGAATTTAGAATGACATAGCTGAACTGCTATATAAAGTAAACCTGCTCTTTGTTTACACAAATTGTAATTTTTGTTGTTAAAATGAATGTATTGTAATCCCCAGGAGAGATCTTGCGGATGACACATATTGCCAGGGGCTTAGACTCTGATGGTGCTTTGCTGTTAGATATCATTGTGAGTGGCTATGTTCTGCAGCTTCAGTCACCTGCTGATGTCACTGTAAAGGTAAAATTTCAGGATAATATGCCTTCACATTGAGCACTGCTGGATGTGACAATAGACAAACAGTTGGTTGTTAATCAAAGGGTTTCAAATGTGAACTCAGGAATTACTCCACAGCAGAAAGATGTGTAAATATTACAGCCTTTAAGTCCTTATGCTATTTTTGTTGTTAACTGCTACAGGGTTGGTTCTAACCCATAGCAACCCTATAGGGTTTCCACAGAGCAGCTGGTGAGCTTGAACCACCGATCTTTCAGTTTGAACTGACTTTGCAGTCCAGCACATTAACCCAGCGCCATACCAGTTCTGTTCTATCCGACTGAATAGCTGTGAGTTGGAATCCACTCAGTGGCAGTGGGTTTCGTTGGTTTGGTCACTGTTTATTGGAGTATGAGTCTAAGAGCCATGGACAGATGGCAGAGAACTTATATAGCCTTCCTTGTACAATTTAGAGTAGATGTGTAAACTACAAGGTTAGAAATGCTATGTGGACTTTAAAAAAAAAAAAAAATCTTCAGGAAGAAAATAATTTACAAAGTTTTGTGGTGTTTTATTATCTTGCTTATCAAAACTAAGATAACTCCTATGTTGATTTAATCCACTTGTTTAATTTTCTGCAGACATGGAGAATACTAACCTTTCTATGAAAGCTTCTGTATACTATCCATAAAAAATATTTCCTAAATTAAAGAATGGTAACAATCACCCTTTCAGATCTTTTCTTTATTCTTCACTTACACTCTTGAGTTCCCTATTATAATTTGTAACAGTACAACAATGAAACTAGTATGGGTATAATAAAAATGTTCCAACTTTAAGTTATTTCCGGAACACTAATGGAATCCTGGTGTGGTGCTGTAGGATCACAAGGGCAGCAGTTCAAACCTACCAGCTGTTTCTTGGGCACCCTATACACGGTCGCTATGAGTTAGAACCAACTCAACAGATTTAACAACAACAACAATGTGTAGTCAGAGTCCTAGTGTGGTGCTGTAGGATAAGCACTGGACTTCTAATCACAAGGTCAGTCGTTCAAACCCACCAGCCACTCATTAGAAATTCTATACAGGGTTACCGTGAGTCAGACTGACTCAATGGCACTTAACAACAACAACATAGAGTCACAATTTTATTTAAAACTATGCATTTTTAGCCTCTAATGCCTTTTTCCCTACTCTTGCTATATTTCTTAGTACTTTCATAAAATTTATATTGTGAGCCTTGTTGACATGCAAATATTGTTCTCTTCAGGATTACACAGAGGACTACATTCAAACAGGTCCTGGGCAGTTGTATGCCTACTCAACCCGGTTGTTCAGCATTGATGGCATCAGCGTCCCATACACATGGAACCACACCATTTACTATGACCAGGCACGTGGAAGGATGCCTTTCTTGGTGGAAACACTTCATGCATCCTCTGTGGAATCTGACTACAACCAGTTAGAAGAGACTTTGGGTTTTAAAATACATGCTTCAATTTCTAAAGGTAATTTGCTTCAGGGAAGGCCATATCTTTATGCCATTTGTCCTGTATGGATGTATAAAAAGAAATGCACTGATACCATTCAAAAATAAGGATGTAAGAACTTATTCCCAACATAGTAACACTATGGTATTCTTGGTTCAGTGGTAGAATGTTCACTTCCATAAGGGAGACCAAGATTTGGTACCCAGCCAGTGTACCTCATGTGTGATCTTCACACCCCTACCTTTACCCCACCCCCATGATACTGAAAGGAGTCGCTGTGGTACTGTAGGGTAAGCACTCAACTGCACTGCACAATTGGTTAGAACCTCAAGCTCAGTGATTCAAACTCATCAGCCACTCTTTGGAAACTCTAGAAAGGATCACTATGGGTCAGAACCAACTTGATGGCAAATAACAACAGCAATGATACTGAACAGTTTTTAGTGCAGCTTCCAAAGTACGATGGACTAGGAAGAAAGGTCTGGGATCTACTTCCAAAAACCAGTCTATGAAAACCCTTTGGATCACAATGGTCTGATCCTCAGTGGTTCATGGGGGATGCACAGACCAGGCAGTAGTTCATTCTATTGTGCATGTGATTAATCTGAGTGGGGCCGACTCAGTGGCAGATAATATCAGGTTTTTCATGTGTGCTGTCTTTGTTTTTGGTAAGCAATTCCTATGGTAAAGTCAATCTGATTGGAGTTCTAGTATATTTAGTTTACTAATCTTCTTCTTAGGCTACTAATCTCCACCCCTCTGTCATTAGAGATTTGAATGTTGCTAAGAGTAGTGGTTACGAATTGGGCTGCTAACCTCAGGGTCAGCAGTTCGAAACTACCAGCTGTTCCACAGGAGAAAGATGAGGCTTTCTGCTCCTGTAAAGATTTACAGCCTTGAAAGCCTTGTAGAGGGTCGCTCTGAGTCGGAACTGACTCCACAGCACATAACAACAACAACAACAACATGATATTGAAAGGAGTTCTGGTATGGCATTGTGGGTTAGTGGGTTCGACTGAAAACTTGGTTTTAACCACAACATAGGTGGTTCAAGCTCACTAGTCACTCCTTGGAAGCCCTATACAGGGTCTCTACGGGTTGGAACTGACTTAACGACAATAGTCTTTTTCTATAATCCTGTTGTGGTGCTGTAAGACAAGCATTGGACTGCTAACCACATAATTGACAATTCAAACCCATCAGCCACTCCTCAGACCTTATTCAGAGTCACTGAGTTCAAACCAAAGGTTTGAAAGTCCAAATCCACCAACTTCTCCGCAGGAGAAAGATGAGGTTTTCTGCTTCAGTAAAGATTTACATCCTGAGAAATACTATACAGAGTCACTGTGAGTCAGAACCGACTCCACAGCACCTAACAAGAATCTCCTTCTATGCAGCATGGCAGGGTTGTTACTGTTTCGTTCCATTTATTTAGAGAGGATTTGAAATATAAAATCTGTCTGAAAGATTTCTCTTTGGGCTATAAAGTTTATTTGGTTTTGTTCTGAATTTTATATTTGCCAAGAGATTTTCTAAATTTCTGGAACATAATGTAAAGGTATGTCTTAGCCTAAACTAGTGAAGAAAACAATCTTTCATCCTTTAAAAGCTGCTTTTACAAATGGTGTCACAGTGATCAGAATTCCAACTGTCATTTCTTATTGCTCAAAATCATAATTTTTGATCTGCTTTCCATTTTTCAAGCATAGTTTTGCAGACGTTCAGCTCAGCATTCCCTTAAACTGTATAGTTCTTTGATGGGCCTGTCTCTTGAGATTTCAGTCAGAGAAGGCACCCCAGCTGTTAGCCTTCCACATTCTGTGGGGTTTTGATGCTGAGAGACACTTGCGAGTAGTTACATTTCAGACACTAAATGCTTGCATGACTCTGGGTTTTGAACTTAAAATCTCATGAATAAATTTAAAATGACTCACATTGGCCTAGTTGTTTTACTATGTGCTGGCTTTTTAAAATGGACCCAAATAGATTTTAAATAACTCCATTTGCTTTTATCATGCTCAATAGATAAAGTAAAATTTCATTTTCATTTACTCTTGCTTTTATCCATTATGATAATGACCGTTTGCCTCTTTAGTATGTACCATAACTGCTTCATCAAACTTAAGATCATAGTAAACTGGGAGTATACATACACAAGGTTTGAGTGTAGCCACATCTCCATCCATAACACAATGCCACCTTCTCATTTTACCATTGCAATATGTATTTATTTAGGTCACTTGCATAAAACAAACAAATTACTGGAATTAAGAGTATTTTTTTTTCATTACCAATTATATCTAGTTTTAAAGTAGTATCTCTATTTTTACGTTCTTTAGCAATCCACCCAATTAAAAAAGGCAAACAGGTATAATACATTGGCTAAAAATGGCATTGTATATGGAACTAATGAAAATTATTTTTGTAAAGCCATATATACTTTCTACCCAATCATGTAAGTCCTCCAAACCTGAAACTGCTTGAACATCATTATGGCATCTGTAAAGTTGTTGTTGGAAAACATGGGTCCCACATATTAGGGAAATACACTACAAAACTTTCATGCCATGCAGACGTCTGTGAATCGCTGTTGTTATTGTGCCCATATGCGAGATGTAATTCATATACACATACACATGATGTAATTCATAGAATCAGGATTTCTAGTGTGGAGCTGTAGGTTAAGCACAGGACTACTAACCAAAGGTTGGTGGTTCAAATTCATCTGAAGCCCCTTGGAAACACTATACAGGTTTTCTATAAGTTAATGGCACTTATCAACAACAGCAATTCACAGAATAATAGTACTGGAGTATGGATAAGTAGGGTAAGCACTGGACCATAAGGTCAGTGTGAACTGCAAGGTTGGCAGTCCAAACTCCCTAGCCGCTCCTTGGAAACCTTTACAGAGTCACTATGAGTGGAACAGTCTAGATGGCACTTAACAACAACATGTGCCCATCTATTGTTGACATTGTTCCTGTGAATTGCAAGACCTGTGTAGCTGCAATTTACTTTTAATTGACCACCAGGGGGCAAGCTTGCATTTTTGGTAGCTTAGCCCATAAATTCTTTCTCCTGCTGTTGGCCTAGGTTAGCACTATGGTTACAGTGCATTCAAGTCACTCTGAAAGCTTGATGAAAGTTCATACTTCTGACACCAGAGATTTTTGGTTCAGTACGGTCTAAGAATCTATATTCTTAACACAGTCCCAAGATAGGCAAAACAAGTCACAAATTTATGTAATAAAAATTTTAAATCTTTAAAATCAAATTATGTACTTTAAAATTATGGCTATAAAATGAATCTGTATTTTAAATATTAAGAGAAAATTTTCAGAATTTTTTTAATTGTTAAAATTAAGTTTATTTGTAGTTAAATTTATTTCAGTACAACAATTAATTTAACTACAAATTTTAGTTTTAAAAGTAAACTTCTTTATGGGAAAAGAAAACATAAAAGTGACAGAGTAAAATATGTACCAAGAAAAAATGTTTGCATCATATATTTTGGGCATCTATGAGTAACCATGTTTGGTAAGGTGGAGGGTCAGATAAAAAGAGGAAGACCCCCAACGAGATGGATTGGCCAAGTGGCATCATCTATGGACTCAAGCGTGGTAACAGTAGTGAGGTTGGCCCAGGATCAGGCAGTGTTTTGTTGTACTCTGCATAAGGTCACTACGAGTTGGTACCAACTCGATGGCATCTAACAACAACAACAACAAATGAGTAACCTGAATTCCTGGTGTGGCACTGTAGAATCAGCATTGGACTGCTAACCACAAGGTTGGTGGTTCAAACCCACCAGTGCCTCTTTGGAAACCTTATACAGGGTTGTGATGGATAAGAACTGACTCAGTGGCACTTAACAACAACAACATGACTACCTTTAATATATACAAGCTCTCACAAGCCAATAAGAAAAACCAAATACCCTAGTAGAAAATGCATAACAATTATGATTCACAAAAGAAATAAATATGAGAAATGAATATGATAAATTGTTGATCTTATTACTATACAAAGAAATGTGAATGTAAAGAAACACAACTTTTCAACTATCGCTGTCAGATTAAAAAGTATGAACTCTCCCAGTTTCAGAGTGTTAATGAGGAAATAAATTAACAGCGTTAGATACTAGTAGGCACTGAGCAAAAATTGGTTCAACTTTTCTGGAAAGCAGCATGTATGAGTGGACTTTAAAATCTTCAGTTACTTTTCAATTATTGCACTCTAGGACTCCATCCAAAGAAAAATAATAGAAATAGCCAAAATATCTAAAGGGACTTCAAAAGTTAGTGGAAAAATTCCATTATCTTTTCATTACATTTTCTCACCATATTTTGAAGCCCCCTTGTATGTCTAGGAAGTTTCATCCAGTGTAATTTATAATAGAAAAATAATTAAAACATGTCCTGGAAGTAGGGAATAAATATGTAAATTATGACACACCTATATGACAAACTTTTAAATAAGCAAAACTATAATTTTCAAGGAATATTTAACTCATTTATTTAACAAATACTTGTTTGAGTGTCTACCATGTAACAGATACTGTTCTAAATATCGACAATATAACATGCTTATACATTAATATAGGAGTCCTGGTGTGGTGCTGTGGGTTAATGCACCAGACTGCAAAGCCGTTTGAACTGCAAGGTTGGCAGCTCAAGCTCACCATTCACTCTTTGGAAACCCTATATAGGGTCGCTCTGGGTCGGAACCGAATTGATGGCCCTTAACAACAACAACAACAATACATTAATATAAACACTATAACTATAAACAAATCACAAAGGAGAATGTTCATGGCATAATGATAATAATTGAAAAGCTGTGTATAATATTACTAACACTTGAGTGATTAAAAGGTTATCATCACTTTTTTGTACTGGGTAAACACATGTTCTCAGAACTCTCCCTTGCCTAAGTCTGATTGTGGTGGAACAGATTTACACAGTAAGCTCCCTAAGTAATTTTTATGATCAGTAAAATTGTGCAATTATTAGTCGATGGAGTAAGATACAAACTAATCTTTCATGTACACATTTATAAAATTGATTGAAGGGAAAAACATTAAAATATCAACTACAGTCTGTCCCAGATGATGAGATTACAGAGTTTTACTTTATACTCTGTAAAGTTTCTACAATAATTATAATTACTATAACATAAATAAACAAGCAATTTTTTTATTACCTTCTCTTTATCTTGGATTGAAAACATGAGCCAATATAATCCAAAATGCCACACTTTAACTTAAAGTAAAACAATTCACAGTGAAGTATTTTGCATTTCATTATGTAAATATTTGGACCTGATTATGCTAAAAGAGTCAGAGAAACCCAAATATAGAGTACTGCTGTGATTTTTTTTTTCCAAAACATTGAGGCACTGTTGGTAAAGTGAGGAATTAGGCAAAGTACAACCAGCCATCAATTTATATGACAATTGCATTCCAGGAAAATTCATAGTCTATTTTGATTATGCAATAAGAAATATGCTTACGATATTTGGGTGATGAGTTCTAGAATTAGATCATTACAAACAGCTTTCTTACTTCCAGGGAAGTCATGTTGTACTATCTCATACATTAGATAACATGAAGTATTAGAAAACATGGTTTTCTTAGCCATGACTACCAAAGTATCTCCCAAAAGACTTCCCAAATGTTACCTAATGGGAGGTATGTATCCCATCAAGAACCAATAATATAAATAATAACTATATGATAGTAACTATTATGTTTATATGGCCCATTTTTTTTCCTATTGTATGCATAACCCAGTGCTCCACACATTAAAACTGATCAAATTAAGGAATGTCTGAATAAATGAAACAAATTATAATCACTGCCTGAGTTGTGGCTTAGATTTCAATGGTGGGAAGTCAAACAGATTTAGATCTTAATTCTCACTCCAGCCTATGTTAGCTCTTTGACCTTGGGCAAGTTACATAACCGGAAAACTCTATACACTAGAGCAGGGGCATTGGAAGGCTTAGTGAGAAAGTACACAAAGCTCATGGCACCTATGTAACAGGTAGTGACCATTCACTAATCACTTAAAATGTCCTAGACATTTCTGCTCCATCCATCCTATTCCTACTCCTTGGCATGTGCAGTAAGAAGCCATTGTTCTAAGGGCCATTTGCACACTCAGAATACTCTGGTTTTTTGTTGAAGTTTTTACACAGTTTATTGTTGTTGTGTTGTTAAGTGCTGTCAAGTTAGTCCTGACTCATAGCGACTCTGTATACGGTTTCCTAGGAGTGGCTGGTGAGTCTGAACCTTGCAGTTCAAACTGACTTTGTGGTCCAGTGCTTATTGTGAAGTTACCACAATTTAGTTGCTTAGAAATAGAGAATTTGTTGTTGTTGAGTGCCGTTGAGTCAGTTCCGACCCAAAGCGTCTCACTGACCCTGTGGTTCAAACTGACGCAGTCCAGAGCATTAACCCACAACGCCACACCAGAGAATAGTACTCAGCTTTTCATTCAAGGAAACCAAGTACACAAGAAGGCTTCAAAAAGTGCTTTATAAATAGAATGAAAAGGAAATGGAATTTTCCCACAAGGCTTTTCAAGCCCCCTCATATATGCAAGTAAGTAAAAAATTTGGTACAAAATCATAGAAATCTTTACTAAACAAAAATTTTTGAATATGAAGGGATTGTTTCTTGACATATCCTCCATCTAAGTCTCTCTAACCCTTCCCTAAAGAATTCTGCACTCTTCATTTTACACCATGGTAAAATGATAATTATGGTATCTATATGTTCCTTTGAAATGGCATATGAGGTTTGGGAACAAAAAGTAAGTCTGAAAGGCCAAGATCAGGACTGTGTAATGGGTGGAGGAAGGTTTATCAATGACATTCCCTAGGGTAGTCCTGGCTTCCCTCAAAGAATGAGCAAGTGCGCTGTGTTGGAAACAAATTATTCGGCACAACTTTCTTGGCTTTTTTCTTACCAATATAGTTTTCTATTAAAATTTTTTCATGACTGTCCTGTGTCCTTTGAGAAAACTCTATCAAGATTATCCCTTGTTGTTGTTGTTGTTGTTAAGTGCCATCGAGTCGGTTCTGACCCACAGCAACCCTGTATAGGATTTCCAAGGAGCAGCTGGTGAGCTTGAACTGTGGACTTTGCAGTTCAAACAGCTTTGCAGACTGGCGCATTATCCATATAACCTTTGAGCTGACCTTCCGCCTTGAATTTAATTGGGTCAGTTTTATTTGACCTTTAAATTGAGAGCACCCTAACAAAATCAAACTCACTGCCATTATGTCAATTCCAACACACAGCTACCCTGTATAGTGTCTGAGATTTACCTATATGTTGTTATTGTTAAGTACTGTGAAGTCGGTTCGAAATCATAGTGATCCTGTGCAGGATTTCCAAGGCTGTAAATCTTTACGGGAGCAGAAAGCCTTATCTTTCTCCCGCAGAACCTCTGGTAGTTTGGAACTGCTGACCTTGAGGTTGGCAGCCCGACTTGTAACCACTACGCTACCAGAGCTCCTTGAGACATATGTATGTATGTATATATATATATATACATATATATATAATATATATACACATATGTGTGTGTATATAGATAGATAGATAGATGTTCTTGTTGTTAAGTGCCATTGAGTCTATTCCAACTCATAGCCACCTTGTATGGGGTCTCCAAGGAGCAGCAGATGAGCTTGAAACACTGACCTTGCAGTTCAAACGTCTTTGCAGTCTGACACACATCAGCCCATAGTGCCACACCAGGATTCCATATGTGTATGTGTGTATATATATATATACACACACACATACATTTGGTGGTGGTGGTTATGTGCTGTGGAGTCGGTTCTGACTCAGAGCAACCCTGTACAGGGTCTCCAAGGCTGTAAATCTTTACTGGAGCAGAAAGCCTCATATTTCTCCCCCGGAACAGCTGGTAGTTTCAAACTGCTGACCCTAAGGTTAGCAGCCCGATTCATAACCACTACTCTACCAGAACTCCTTACACCTATATATAATAGTTTTATTAACAATTTCATGTCAAGCAATATTATAATCAGACTCTCTAAAGTAGAGAGAACTTAAAATGCCAAGGCTCTCTTTAAGACAAGAACCTAAATCAATAATTTAAACTTACATGGAGGTGGTGGTATGCTGTGGAATCTGTTCCGACTCATAGCAACACTATATAGGGTTCCCAAGGCTGTAAATCCTTACGGAAGCAGAAAGCCTCATCTTTCTCCAGCAAAACAGCCAGTAGTTTCAAAACTGCTGACCTTGAGGGTAGCAGCCCAACTCGTAACCACTATGCTGCCAGAACTCCTTTAAATATACATATATATATTCAGGATTCCTGGTGTGGCACTGTAGGATAAGCACTGAACTGCTCTTCAAAAACCCTATACAGGTTCACTGTGAGTCAGAACCAACTCATTGGCACTTAACAACATATGTATGTTCATGCATTTAAAATTGAAAATAAATCTAATATAATTTCTAAGATATTCCATATGAATTAAGCAAAATTGCCCTCAATAAAAATGAGAAATATATTATGTATTCGTGATTGTCTTGTAAGTTTATGTGTGTATACACACACACAGTACTTTGGTAACTTCTAAGAATTTTGTTTTAAATTTTTCCAGGCCAGTTATGTTTGGAAATTTTTCACTAATCTGCATAAAGAATTCAAGACTGAGTTGCATGACCTCTAAAAAAAGAATTCCCTAACGAACTCTGTTAACCTGTTTCTTCTTGTTAGCATTTTTAAAAATATCTAATTAATCTGTTCTAATAAAATTTGCCTGTTTTCACTTGCCTTGACTATATGGAAAGATAAAACGCTTGGTCACCCATGAGGGACCCATTCACTTGACGCTAAAAATAAAGGAGATCCATCAAAGTCAGGAGTTTCTTCATGGAGTTTCTATTTTTCACTGGAACAAATTATTTTAAGTTGCTTGAAAATAATGTTCCTGCTTCTAAAACAAAAGAGAGTAGTGATGCCTGAAAGAAGGGGACATCACTTGTGGTTGTGCCTAACATACACATTAATCTTAGATCCTTTTTAGTTATCACAGAAAATTTTTATTTGATTTATTTTGATGTAAGCAGCTTAAACAGGAAAGCTGTTTCCAGTGGCAGTTTACCAACAATAAGCAATCTCTGGACTGTGATTCATTTAGTTCTTAGTTAAGAAACATGAAATGTTTTTCCATTTCTGCTGGTTTTCACCGATTGCAATGTTGCGTCATATGTTCCATTATGGATTATTTTCCCTGGGGAGGCTGTACTGGAAAGAAACAAGGTGGTAACATTCTAATATATCACTTAACTTTACTTCCCTTTCTATGGTAGGAGATCGAAGTAATCAGTGCCCTTCTGGGTTTGCCCTAGTGGGACCCTTTTGTGCTGGTAAGTACAGGAATAAATGAGTTGTTATTATTCGTATTAAAATGTTAATAATGAATACCATTTAGTGGATACCCATTGCCATATATTTAGATATTTAATTATCACAACAAATAAATTTCCTATTTTATAGGTAAAAAAAATTGAGATATAAAGAAGTTAAGTAAGCTTCCTAAATTTACTCAGATACCAGTTGACAGAACTAGGTTCAAACTTAAATTAGATTGCAAAACCCAGGCTTTTTCATCTGGCCATAATTGACTATGTCAGGGATAGTGACCAAGAACAGAAGTGGAGTAAGACAATACAGGACTCATTCTAGCTACTTCAATGACATGAATGTGTGTGAATATCAAATCAGTGTATAATCAAAGAAACATATTCCATTTCAAATTTCTTCCTAAATACACATGTACTACTTCTTCCTTTGACCTTAACCACCTAGAGCTAGGTCAAACCTTGCAAACCTCCAGCTGACCAGACCACTGAAGATCTCAAATGCCAGTCACCACAAGTTTGGGGGACCCCACATCACCCTCACATTTAATCTGATGGATACAGATTTCCCACTACCCCCTCAAGATGCCAACCATAAACTCAGGGATTTGCAGGGTCCCCTCACTTCTGACTTAGTGACTCCCACTACCCCCTCAGGTTTATTAATTTACTAGAACAACTCACAACTCAGGAACTCACTCTACTTCTAAATAATAGTATAGAAAAGGGTTATAAATTAAAAGATACATGGGCCAAGGTCTGGGAGGATTTCTTATGTAGAGCATATCCCAAAACTGATGTACTACCTTCCCACGTGTATTGATTTCTCTCATCAACCCGGGCGTCCATGGAGCTCCCCTATCTCCAGAACCTTTATTGGTGATTCATTACATAGAACTAACTGACGTAATCAGTCCCTTTCCCTGATAGTGTGCTTAAATATCAGGTGATGGGTCTTATTAGCATGACTAGCTTCTACCCAACAAGTACCTCATGAACATAAAACATCAGGTGTCATTGGAGACCTCATCAAAGATACTCAGCAACTGGGGAAATTTCAAGGTTTTAGAAGTTGAAACCAAGGACAAAGATCAAATTCTTCAGGCAAGTTTAAATTTTTCACTCCACAGTTTGAGACAGCAATAATCCATTCCTACTTACTCTAAACCTAGAATTGCTCAATCATAAAATAGGCCAGGGTTATGGGCCTACAACTGATGACTAAACCAGCCTTGTGCCACCTAAGTGCCCATACAAAAGTGTCACAGATAGGGCAAACAGTCAAGTAAATGGTTTGAGGAGTTCAGGCTTTCAGATATGAAACTAGCAGGCAATATACTACAGTATAATAATAAAAGAGGTGGTCTTCAAAAAGTATTTTCTCCAAGTTCCAGTCCCAGCTCTGCCAAGAATGGCCTGTGTGACTTCGGCAATTTACTTCACCTTCTTAGTTCTCATTTTATGATTGAAAAATTAAAATCTTAATAAAAAGAAATACCTACCTCTTGGGAGTATTGTAAGGAATGAGGTAAAGCAGGTAAAGAGTTTACACTAATGTAAATGATTGATATACGCTAACTATCATCATTGTTTTAGTCATTCTTTTAGAAGATCCTCAAAACATCTAATCACTAGGAATCCCAAATTAATTTTTAGCGTTTCCATTTTGTAGCACATAAGCATTTTCTATTATATTTGATTCAATTTATTGTCCTTTAAAAGCAACTATTTTTACTGACTTTAGTGACTTGTGGAAAGGAGTCCTGGTGTAGCACTGTATAATAAACACTGGACTACTAACCAAAAAGTCAGAGGTTAGATCCTCCTTGAAAACCCTGTGCAGGGTTACTATGAGTCAAAAATGACTCCATGGCATTAACAACAATAATAGAAAGGTTAGGGCTTTACCTGCTGATGGGGACTCTGGGTTTTTCTTTCAGATGAAGATGAATGTGCAGAGCGGAGTCCCTGCTCACACATCTGCCACAATGCCATGGGAACCTATTATTGCTCCTGTCCTAAAGGCCTCACTATAGCAGTGGATGGAAGAACTTGTCAAGGTATTTGGAAAACTTAAATCAAATAGACACATTTAAGCCACAGCCAAGGCAGTCTCTGACCTAGGTAAAGAGTCCTAAACTGCTCCTCTTTTTGCCTACTCTCTCTACCCTCACCTTGTCAATAGGCAGAGCAGGTCTTCTTTGCATTGAGGGACTGCTGTTCATACACTGTCTCAAAATTAGACACTCAAAGAACAGGCGTGCTGTTGTGACTTTAAGGAAGCAGGCCAGAATACACCATCCTTTTTTTTTTTTAACAATGATGGAACTAAAAAAAAAAAAAAGAGAGAGAGAGAGCAATTATTAAGAAGGATGCTTGGTGATACAGTAGCACCCATTCGGCTGCTAATCAAAAAGTCAGCAGTGCAAACCCACAAGCAACTCCTCAAAAGATTTGTTCCCATAAAGATTTCAGTCTGGAAAACTCTCCGGGGCAGTTGTACTCTGTCACATAGGGTTGTTATGAGTCAGATTGACTTGATGGCACATTAAAGACACACACACAAAATTTTCTTTCATTAGACTTGTGTGAGTACCTCATTTTATAGGTGAAAAAAGGAAACTCATTCCCCTTCTGTATCCTAGGAAGCCCTGTTTAAAATGAAAAGGAGAGGAGCAGTAAAATGCAGGAGAGATGGAGTATCACTTTTATAGACTGTCTAGATGAATTGAGTACCTTCTGTACATTGTTTCATTTATTTCACTTTTAAAGTGATTCTCAGAGACTAGTATGTTGTTGTGAAGTGCCATCGAGTTGGTTCTGACCAACAGCAACCCAGTAGAGGGTTTCAGAGGATCAACTGGTAAGCTTGAACCACCGACCTTGCAGTTCAAATGGCTTTGCAGTCTGGCACATTAACCTACAACTCCACACCAGGACTCTAGAGACTAGTATGTTATCCTTATTTCACAGATGAGAAAGCTCAAATTTCAGAGAGATGCAACATTTTCTAAGGATACCTAATTAAATGGCATACTGGTATTGTGCTGTAGGATAAGCACTATACTGCTAATCACACCAGCCACTCCTTGGAAACCTTATACAGGGTTGCTGTGAGTTGGAATTGACTCGGCAGCACCTACAACAAAAATTCATAAGTAATCAGTCTATAAAGCTACCACACCATGCTGCTGTGTGCTTCTCCATTATTTAACCCAATATTTTTTCAAATGTTATCATTGTTTTTCTTATAACTGTTTTACAGCTGATTCATAACAGCTGAATGACTCCCTTTGTTACAGATATTGATGAGTGTGCTTTGGGTGGGCATGCCTGTCACGTGGGTCAGGATTGTGACAATACCATTGGATCCTATCGCTGTGTGGTCCATTGTGGAATTGGCTTTCGGAGAACTGCTGACGGGCTGAGTTGTCAAGGTATAAAAATGGACATCATTACTTTATCTTTCTTATAGTAATAGTTGAGACTGTTTGCCTCTTGATCATTTAAAGTAACTCAGGAAAATCCACCAATGAAGCTGGATAAAGAACAGAGTGGGTAGACATCAAACAACTGGGACTTGTATCCCTCAGTAGGATTAAATCAGAACTTCATTTTACATGTTTTATAGGTTATCTTTATTTTATAAATATTGGTAGCACAGTGGTTTTGAGTGCTAACATTTTGCTGTTGCCCTTTGAGAAAGATTATATAGCACTATTTAATAGAGTTTATTGCAATGTATAAGACAGTTAGAATTTTTATTGCAGTTTTTCATAGAGGTAAAAACAGTGGGTAAAAAATTGAATGCTATGAGTAGCAGAAAGAATGAATGAACTACAGTGCACCTACACTATTAACCATTACATGCATTATGGTGGTGGTGGTAGTTATATGCCGTGGAGTCGGTTCCAACTCACAGTGACCCTGCACAGGGGTTCCAAGGTTGTAAATCTTTATGGGAGCAGAAAGCCTCATCTTTCTCCCGCGGAGCAGCTGGCAGTTTCAAACTGCTGACCTTGCTGTTCACAGCCCGATTTGTAACCACTACACAACCAGAGCTCCTTATTATATGCATTATAGAATAGATTAAATCTCTATTGTTTGGCTTAGAAGAATTTATATGAGGTGCTGTTAAATGAGAAAATTAAATGTAGAAAAATGTATGTATTTCTAATTTTAACAGAGTTGCACATGGCATACAGGTTTCAGTAAAGGTTGCAGACTAAAACTGAGTAGGGAAAAAGTCCTGGTCATCTGCTTCTGAAAATTTGTGAATAAAACCTCATGGATCCCAACAGAACATTGTTCAACTTGTTTGATTTGGACACATCATCAGTTGTTAGCCAATAGCTAAAGAGGACATCATGTTTGGTGGATTGCCAGTGATTATGAGGAAGCTGCAAGTCTGGGCAATTTTCCATTCTGTTATAAAGGATACCTTGAATTAGAATCAACTTGACAGGAGCGGTCTTATGGATGTATATTTGTATGCATCTATCTATCAATCTATCTCTTAAAAGATGTTCTCTAAATATATTGAAACAAGATGGTGGATAGGGTAGAAGTGCAGTGAGGAGCTCCGTCAGCAGCAACACAGAATAAGCAGGCTCAGGGGATGGTCCCAGAACTCTGAACCATATATAAAGGAATATTTAGAAAGTTGGAAGGCGTACAGCCAGTGGAATTTGTAGCAGAAGCAAGAAATCCAGTGCTTTCTAATCCAAGGCACTCAGCTGCTTCCTGAGCAGCCATCTTGGGTGAGAACGAATGGGGAAAGATCAGAGCAGCCATGGACACCTGACAGAACCATGGAGATAAAGGTGTGGACATTCTTTGTTTTTTGTATTTGTTCATTGGTCTCGCACTATAGACACACCTCCACTCTGGTGACTAGAGGGGGAGCCTGAGTGAGTGGGCATTCCACTCCCACCTCCGGAGGGTTCTATTACACATGCGCACAGATCTCCTCAAAACTTAAAGGGACAGTTTTCACTTAAAACCAAATGGCTGTGCAAAACAGCTACAGCCAGCCCTGAACTGTTTATAACTAGGACATACGTAGTGGGACAGGCAGAATAAAAAGGAAACAGGCTGAAAAAATTAAATCCTGAGTTACGTTATAACAACCAACAATGGCATCTTGAAATTTCCCAGGAAGAAGAATGACAAGGGAATCCCTTCTCCTGATCACATCTACATGGAGGCAATCAGAAAGCATGAAAAATACCAAAGTACACACCCATCTAATTATTAAGGCAACAGCTAACTACTGCCCAAAAAACAGAAACAGATGACCATATCTGCACAGAAACGAGATAAAGTGACTAAGAAAATGAAAAGGAGGTAGACTTACACTCCATACTGGAAGATGGGCAGCCTTTGGAAACGCCTGAGAAGGAATTCAGAAAAATGATTACAAAATGTATCAAAACACTTTACAATGGAGTTGAGAAAAATAAGGAAGAAGTCAGGAAAGCACTACAGGAACAATCAAATAAGATAGATACAGCAT
>NW_006408728.1:4092524-4099009 GCF_000296735.1 Chrysochloris asiatica | reverse complement strand
TCAAAATATTCCAAGATAAACAAAAGCTAAGGGATTTTTCCAAAGCCAATCCTGCAATGAAAAACATTTTAAATGGAGTTCTGTGGACTGAGAACCAACAATAACAGAAAACGACCAGAGACTGACGTACATGTCAGCATCACTGGAACTCAATCAACAAATGGAAGAGTCAAGAACAGAATAAAACTATAAGAACAAATTCAGAGGATCCGGGAGGTTAGTCTATGGTCAAAACAATTACATTGTGAAAGAAGGTAAACACAGAGGTACGGAGGTCATGTAGATTACAGGATAAAATAGACTGTGTGAAATGGAGGGAAGAGTTAATGGAATATAAGGTAACCACAACAATGGGGTTGGGTTGGGGGCTTAGTGGCAGGTGGAGGGAGGCAACGGTAGATCACAGGGTAAGGGCAGACACATCATAGTTTGGTGTTGGGGAGGGCAATACAAGATGGGGGAGGAGGTGGAAGAACAAGTAGATAGGGGAACACAGAGACAGGTTTGCATGGGCTAAGTGGGACTGAGGTAAATAGTGATGCATGCTCAACCTTGGAACAACAGGGCTCTGTGATACAGAGATCTAGGCATAGTCAAAAGAGGGAAAATAATACTAAAATGCTTGACTGTCTTATGAATATAGGTTTCCCTTGCCTATTATTGTAAAATAAACGAGTGGGATAGAAAGGAATGTTGGGAAAGATGATTACAGAAAACTTGTAAACCCATCTTCAGCCCAAAACTGATTGTAATACCTGAAAGGGGTTCTAGAACTTGCCCAGTGAAATAGGCCTCTTGCAGTGTCTTTGCAGAGTATAGGACCTTAGGTGGAATCCTGAGTCCCATCCAGAACCTTCTAAGATGAGACATTCTCACTAGAAAGGACAAGCAGACCAACCTGGGAACACACTAGCAGGCATGTAAGTTTGCTGGTGACCACATTGGTCTACAGGTGAGTGGAAGAGGGGGAAAGGCAGCAATGAAGAAATGGGCTGAGTTCAACCCCAGTCCATTGACTTCTGTTGACCCGGAGATGAGAGAAAGAAGAGGAAGGGCTGGTTGGTCCAAAGTATGGTGAGACCTGGGGACACCTGAGTCTGTGGACAAGAACATAGCCACAGAGGGCTATAGCTGAGAGTGAAGCATCCAGCTAATATGAAGTGAGGGGAGATGCACAAGAACACCCAAACTTGCAGATAGTACCCATTTGACCTAGCCTCAATGGCTTGATAATCAGAACTCGACTAGAGAAAGGTTAAAATTTTTTTACAAAAACAAACATTTTTTGATAAAGGAAACAAGGGTAAATTGCTGCAATTTGATGAACTTGACCTATACTCATGGAGGTAGTAACTCTGATTAACAACAGAGAGGGAAGGAGTGAGTCTTCACATCAAGTATCAATGCTATCTCCTCTGTACACAGGGTAGATTGGGACGGGCAACTTAGACATTGGCTACCTAAAATGAGGGGGCAATACAGAGTCAGTGACGTGGCCACGGAGGATTCAAGTGGAGAATGGAGCTGCCGGCTGATGGGAAGAGAAGGAGGGCATGTGCACAGGAACACCCACACTTGCAGATGACACCCACGTGACCGGGACTGGATGACTGGATGACCAGAGCTCAACCAGGAGAAGAAAGAAGGGGGGGGGGGGAGAAGATTGAGCTGATCCAAGCTGATGAACTTGACCTATGCATACGAATGCAGTGACACAAAAGAGACAACAAATCCTTACAGCAAGAAACATTCCCACCCCCTCCACACAGAGTAAACAGAGAGGGGCAACTTGGACATTGGATACCTAAATGGGGAGGGAGGGACTATAAAGGCAAGAAGTAACTGGCTTACAAGCTTTCAAGAGAGAACCTAGAGCTAGGGGGCATGGAGGAAGGCAGAATCACCAATGAGTACTATCCAATTTGTCTAGGTGGAGCTGATGAAATGAAATACAGATGGGTTACGTGCGATACTGTAGTGAATAATGGTTATCAAGACGGATTTTGAGTGTTGGGGATGCAAGGGTAGATATTTTGTAGCAAGGAAGAGAGTGATTATTTCTCTGGGACCCCACACAGAGATGGAGACAGAGATGATGACATGGAGGTATATGAAGCAGCTGGGGACTTTGGATCCAGAGAGGGAGAGGAACTGTGGGCCGAAGACTGAGGGGGGACGGGGGAGCCTAGAGCAAGGGCTTCTAGGATATGCCCTTTGGTCGGAAGACAATGCATGGAGGGGATTGGAACCATGGCAATGTAATGATATATGATGGAATGAATATGAAACTGAGGTTCTCTCATGTAAACTATCATATAATTCACAATAAAACATTAAAAAAAAAAAGAATAAATGCTTTCTCAATGTCTTTCAAAAAAAATAAATAAAAATAAAATAAAATGAGGGGGCAATAAAGGCACGAAGTGACTGGCTTACAAGGTTTCAAGAGAAACTTTAGTTTAATAGTGTGTGGGGGAAGAAAGAGTCCCCACTGAATAGTTTTCATCTTATTTAGATGGGTCTGGTAAAGAGATGGGGATAAGATTCTTGTGATTCAATAGTGAGTAATTGTTATCGTGACTAATTGCTACTGTCACAATGGTAAAGGTAGATGTTTTGTAACAAAAATGAGAGAGCAGTTAATCTTACAGTCCATAAACAAAGAAGCCTAGGACCATCAAGGGAGAAGAGCACAAGGGCATGCACGACTTCATCCAGAGAAGCAGCAACACCAGAGATGGAGGCAGAGATGGGGACATGGAGAGGGAGAGTGGCTGAGGACTCTAGATTCATGCGAAGAGAGGGACTAAGACACAGTGGTCAGGAGGCAGACTTGCAGAATGTGCCCTTTGGTGGTATAAATTATTATATATGCCTTAGTGTTGTTGTTTTTTTGAAAAAGAGCTAAAGTGAATAGAGAGAAATACTGTTAGCTGATGGTACATGGAGGGGATTGTAATCATTGTGAAGACACAGGTTGTATGATTTGTTGAATGTAAAACTGGTGATCTGCCTTGTAAACTTTCGCTCAATCCACAATAAAAACTTAAAGGAAAAAAAAGAAAAGCCTGTAGGGCTCAGTGGTTAAAGGGCTCAGCTGTAAAGATTACAGCCTTGGAAAAGTGCTGTAGGTTTGCTATGAGTCATCATAATTAACTCAACTACAATGGGCTAGGTTTATATATATATATATATGAAGTTAGCCATTGCATGTTGTTTTTTTTTTTTTTTTACTTTGTGGTGGTTATTTCAGTGCACAATTTTTGTTGTGTGTGTATTTGTTTGATGTGTTTAAATCGACCAAGTTTAGTTTTTTTTAAATAAAAAAAATTATGGAAAAAAAAGTGGTATATTAAAATCCCCTACTGTTACTGTAGAGTTGTCTACATCTTCCTTCAATTCTACTAGAGTTTGATTTATGTATTTTCAGGCTTTTTCATTGGAGGAGTAGATATTTATTATGGTATGTTCTCTTGTTCAACTGACCCCTTAATCATGATATAATGTTCTTCTTTGTTCCTTATGCTGGTGTTTGCCTTAAAGTCTATTTTATCAGAGATTAAAGTGGCCACTCCTACTCATTTTTTATTGCCATTAGCTTGATAAATGTTTTTCCATCCTTTGATTTTTAGTCTATTTCTGTCTTTGTGTGTAAGACATGTCTCTTGTAAACCACATACCGAAGGATCCTGTTTTCTTTACCATTCTGCTACTGTCTCTTGACTGGTGTCCATTTATATTCAGTGTAATTATTTATAGATATGAATCGATTGCTTTCATTTTGCTGTGTGTATGTCTTTTTATGATGCTGCTGGTTTCTTTGTTCCACATAATTTTCTGCACTGAGTTCATATTGTTTGTGGGTTTACTTTTTATTTTCTTAATTTATATTGCATTAATGTCTTCTAAATCTTTATGATTTTCCGCTTTTTCATTTTGATGTAAAGGTATATTAATTTTCTTTGAAGTTACCTTGTAATTTATTAATTTTTCCCCATTTGAAACAGTCTGTTTTTGTTCTTGTTGTTACACTATTCTGTATCTTACTTTATTCATTTAATAATAAATCTTGGCACGTGTGCGCGCGTGTGCAAAATATTCTCTCTCTTTAAGACTAGAGGGAATGAGAAAAGAAAAGGTACCAAAAAATGCAAGGTGTACAGGAGTTTAGGAGATTTCATGCCTGTAGTCTTTCTATTATTCTCTGAACTAGGTGATGTTCGGGAAGGTTAATTTGACAATAACTTCAAACAAGAAAAAATGCTGAAGTTGTAACAGCCACTAAGGCATATATTTAAAGGGCTAATACATCAAGAATAAGCAAGAAAATTTTAAATATATTACAGAAAGTCATAGCTTCCTTCCTCTACCCCAGTCTTCAACATCCCAGATCTGTTAACAGCATTCCAGGACTTAAACTTTCTAGAAATAGGAGTGGGAGCCATATGGTGAAGTATTTGAAATAGGATAGTGTTGCATCAACTTAGTTTTGAGTCGTTAGAAAATGCTACCCAACAACAACCACCACCATCTTTGAAAATTTTTGAAGAGAAATGCGTTTTCCATCAGATAACTATTTTCAAATTAAAATAGTTGAAATGTTAACATTGGCCTCCAAGATGAAGACACTTAGATACCTTTCTAACCTGGAATTGAAATCACCCCTGGGTCCTCTTTCAGCCAAACAATAGACAGGCTTTTAACGTGAACAATAATATCAGGAAGGCACAAAAACTCAACCCAATCCACTGCCATCGAGTCTGCTCTGACTCATAGTGATACTCTAGGGAGTTTCTGAGGTTCTGCGTCTTTAAAGGAGCAGAAAGCCTCATCTTCTCTAGTGGAGCAGCTGGTGGGTTTCAACTGCTGGCCTTGGGCTTAGTAATTCAGTGTTTATCATTAAGACCTCAAGGTTGGTTTGAGCCACAAGATTGGCTGTTCAAACTCTCCAGTCACCCCTTGGAAACCCTATACAGGGTCACTATGAGTCTAAACCAACTCGACAGCACTTAACAACAAAGCTCAAGAGGTAGGAAGTGATAGGAAAGAAGGATGATTGAAAATGATAAACTCAGAAGAAAGTGGGAAGTGTGCTGTTAACATTGTGGGTGTTTCAATCAATGTCACAAAACATAACGTTTAATAGGAAGCCAATTTGCTTTGTAAACTTTCATCAAATCTCAATTAAAAAGAGATAAAACAAAAAGTTAACCATTTGTGATCAATTAAATTAAGTTTCCTGACAGTATATAACGAAAGTTTTCTGGTTTTTTGTTTGTTTTTGTTTTTTCGCAGATGTTAATGAATGTCAGGAATCCAACCCCTGTCATCAACGTTGTTCTAATACTATAGGAAGTTTCCATTGTGGGTGTGAACCTGGATATCAACTCAAGGGCAGAAAATGCATAGGTAAGAAAAATTCTTTCTGTTCAAAACAATGACATTTATGTAACTTCGCAATACTTTCTTAACTAAAAGCTATGTCATGTCCTAGGACTGATTCATATATATAGGACTCACCAACCACTCTTCGGAAACACTATACAGGGTTACTATGAGTCAGAACAGAATCAACAGCACGTAACGAAAACAACACTGTGTGCCATGAATGTCATCTTTGGAAAAACAAAATGGAGGCAAATGCTATGCCTTAGAAGTTTCATTTTTCTAATTACACAAGTTTTTTTTAATCCACATTTTCCCTGTTACATTTATAAATATTTCCTAATACCATATACATATATAATATATATAATTCTTTGTCTTACAATTATAGTTATGTATTTTATGGACTCCTGGTGTGGTACTATAGAATCAGCACGAGACTACGAACTGTAAACTATGAAGTCAGAAATTCAAACCCACCAGCAGCTCCTTGGAAAGCCCATACAGGGTTGCTTTGAGTCAAAAACAACTTGACGGCACTTAATAACAGCAACATATATTTTATACTCATGCCCATGTATGAGTAAAAAACAAAGAAGCTCTGGTAGTGTAGTGATTAATGAGTCAGGCTGCTAACCTCAAGGTAAGCAGTTTAAAGCTTCCAGCCATTCTGGAGGAGAAAGATGAGGCTTTCTGCTCCCAGAAAGATTTACATCCTCGGAATCCCTATACAGGAGCACTATGAGTCGAAACAGACTACACGGCACATAACCACCACCACATGTTGTTGTTTTTGTTAAGTGCCATGGAGTGGATTCTGACTCATAACAACCCTGTACAGGATTTCTGAGGAGCAGTTTGAACTGCCAACCTTGTGGTTCACAGTCCAGTGCATATCCTACAGCACCATACAAGGAGTCCATATATATATGTTGTTGTTGTTGTTATTGTTAAGTGCCGTCGAGTCGGTTCCAACCCATAGCGACCCTGTACAGGATTTCCGAGGTTGTAAATCTTTACGGGAGTAGAAAGCCTCATCTTTCTCCCGCGGAGCGGCTGGTAGTTTCGAACCGCTAACCTTAAGGTTCGCAGCCCGATTC